>NW_028234212.1:0-97557 GCF_037954235.1 Aulostomus chinensis
GTTCTGCATGAAGTGTTCATTTTGGCCTTCTCTCGCTGAGAAAACACTATTTGTGACCTGTGATACAAAAATGCCATAACTTTTGTTCAAAGTGAGTTTTCAGTCAAGTTTCAATCTGAAAGCATAGAAAGATGCATAAACTTGAAGTTACAGCTTGATTTCAGTGACTTTTCGTCAAAATACAGGAGTTCTGCATGAAGTGTTCATTTTGGCCTTCTCTCGCTGAGAAAACGCTATTTGTGACCTGCGACACAGAACAGCCATAAATTTTGTTCAAAGTGAGTTTTCAGTCAAGTTTCAACCTGAAAGCATAGAAAGATGCATAAACTTGAAGTTACAGCTTGATTTCAGTGAGTTTTCATCAAAATACAGGAGTTCTGCATGAAGTGTTCATTTTGGCCTTCTCTCGCTGAGAAAACGCTATTTGTGACCTGCGACACAGAACAGCCATAACTTTTGTTCAAAGTGAGTTTTCAGTCAAGTTTCAACCTGAAAGCATAGAAAGATGCATAAACTTGAAGTTACAGCTTGATTTCAGTGAGTTTTCATCAAAATACAGGAGTTCTGCATGAAGTGTTCATTTTGGCCTTCTCTCGCTGAGAAAACACTATTTGTGACCTGTGATACAAAAATGCCATAACTTTTGTTCAAAGTGAGTTTTCAGTCAAGTTTCAACCTGAAAGCATAGAAAGATGCATAAACTTGAAGTTACAGCTTGATTTCAGTGAGTTTTCATCAAAATACAGGAGTTCTGCATGAAGTGTTCATTTTGGCCTTCTCTCGCTGAGAAAACAATATTTGTGACCTGTGATACAAAAATGCCATAACTTTTGTTCAAAGTGAGTTTTCAGTCAAGTTTCAACCTGAAAGCATAGAAAGATGCATAAACTTGAAGTTACAGCTTGATTTCTGTGAGTTTTCATCAAAATACAGGAGTTCTGCATGAAGTGTTCATTTTGGCCTTCTCTCGCTGAGAAAACACTATTTGTGACCTGTGATACAAAAATGCCATAACTTTTGTTCAAAGTGAGTTTTCAGTCAAGTTTCAACCTGAAAGCATAGAAAGATGCATAAACTTGAAGTTACAGCTTGATTTCAGTGAGTTTTCATGAAAATACAGGAGTTCTGCATGAAGTGTTCATTTTGGCCTTCTCTCGCTGAGAAAACACTATTTGTGACCTGTGATACAAAAATGCCATAACTTTTGTTCAAAGTGAGTTTTCAGTCAAGTTTCAACCTGAAAGCATAGAAAGATGCATAAACTTGAAGTTACAGCTTGATTTCAGTGACTTTTCGTCAAAATACAGGAGTTCTGCATGAAGTGTTCATTTTGGCCTTCTCTCGCTGAGAAAACGCTATTTGTGACCTGCGACACAGAACAGCCATAACTTTGTTCAAAGTGAGTTTTCAGTCAAGTTTCAACCTGAAAGCATAGAAAGATGCATAAGCTTGAAGTTACAGCTTGATTTCAGTGAGTTTTCATCAAAATACAGGAGTTCTGCATGAAGTGTTCATTTTGGCCTTCTCTCGCTGAGAAAACACTATTTGTGACCTGTGATACAAAAATGCCATAACTTTTGTTCAAAGTGAGTTTTCAGTCAAGTTTCAACCTGAAAGCATAGAAAGATGCATAAACTTGAAGTTACAGCTTGATTTCAGTGAGTTTTCATCAAAATACAGGAGTTCTGCATGAAGTGTTCATTTTGGCCTTCTCTCGCTGAGAAAACACTATTTGTGACCTGTGATACAAAAATGCCATAACTTTTGTTCAAAGTGAGTTTTCAGTCAAGTTTCAACCTGAAAGCATAGAAAGATGCATAAACTTGAAGTTACAGCTTGATTTCAGTGAGTTTTCATCAAAATACAGGAGTTCTGCATGAAGTGTTCATTTTGGCCTTCTCTCGCTGAGAAAACGCTATTTGTGACCTGTGATACAAAAATGCCATAACTTTTGTTCAAAGTGAGTTTTCAGTCAAGTTTCAACCTGAAAGCATAGAAAGATGCATAAAATTGAAGTTACAGCTTGATTTCAATGAGTTTTCATCAAAATACAGGAGTTCTGCATGAAGTGTTCATTTTGGCCTTCTCTCGCTGAGAAAACACTATTTGTGACCTGTGATACAAAAATGCCATAACTTTTGTTCAAAGTGAGTTTTCAGTCAAGTTTCAACCTGAAAGCATAGAAAGATGCATAAACTTGAAGTTACAGCTTGATTTCAGTGAGTTTTCATCAAAATACAGGAGTTCTGCATGAAGTGTTCATTTTGGCCTTCTCTCGCTGAGAAAACACTATTTGTGACCTGTGATACAAAAATGCCATAACTTTTGTTCAAAGTGAGTTTTCAGTCAAGTTTCAACCTGAAAGCATAGAAAGATGCATAAACTTGAAGTTACAGCTTGATTTCAGTGAGTTTTCATGAAAATACAGGAGTTCTGCATGAAGTGTTCATTTTGGCCTTCTCTCGCTGAGAAAACACTATTTGTGACCTGTGATACAAAAATGCCATAACTTTTGTTCAAAGTGAGTTTTCAGTCAAGTTTCAACCTGAAAGCATAGAAAGATGCATAAACTTGAAGTTACAGCTTGATTTCAGTGAGTTTTCATCAAAATACAGGAGTTCTGCATGAAGTGTTCATTTTGGCCTTCTCTCGCTGAGAAAACGCTATTTGTGACCTGTGATACAAAAATGCCATAACTTTTGTTCAAAGTGAGTTTTCTGTCAAGTTTCAACCTGAAAGCATAGAAAGATGCATAAACTTGAAGTTACAGCTTGATTACAGTGAGTTTTCATCAAATACATGAGTTCTGCATGAAGTGTTCATTTTGGCCTTCTCTCGCTGAGAAAACACTATTTGTGACCTGTGATACAAAAATGCCATAACTTTTGTTCAAAGTGAGTTTTCAGTCAAGTTTCAACCTGAAAGCATAGAAAGATGCATAAACTTGAAGTTACAGCTTGATTTCAGTGAGTTTTCATCAAAATACAGGAGTTCTGCATGAAGTGTTCATTTTGGCCTTCTCTCGCTGAGAAAACGCTATTTGTGACCTGTGATACAAAAATGCCATAACTTTTGTTCAAAGTGAGTTTTCAGTCAAGTTTCAACCTGAAAGCATAGAAAGATGCATAAACTTGAAGTTACAGCTTGATTTCAGTGACTTTTCATCAAAATACAGGATTTCTGCATGAAGTGTTCATTTTGGCCTTCTCTCGCTGAGAAAACACTATTTGTGACCTGTGATACAAAAATGCCATAACTTTTGTTCAAAGTGAGTTTTCTGTCAAGTTTCAACCTGAAAGCATAGAAAGATGCATAAACTTGAAGTTACAGCTTGATTTCAGTGAGTTTTCATCAAAATACAGGAGTTCTGCATGAAGTGTTCATTTTGGCCTTCTCTCGCTGAGAAAACACTATTTGTGACCTGTGATACAAAAATGCCATAACTTTTGTTCAAAGTGAGTTTTCAGTCAAGTTTCAACCTGAAAGCATAGAAAGATGCATAAACTTGAAGTTACAGCTTGATTTCAGTGAGTTTTCATCAAAATACAGGAGTTCTGCATGAAGTGTTCATTTTGGCCTTCTCTCGCTGAGAAAACACTATTTGTGACCTGTGATAAAAATATGCCATAACTTTTGTTCAAAGTAAGTTTTCAGTCAAGTTTCAACCTGAAAGCATAGAAAGATGCATAAACTTGAAGTTACAGCTTGATTTCAGTGAGTTTTCATCAAAATACAGGAGTTCTGCATGAAGTGTTCATTTTGGCCTTCTCTCGCTGAGAAAACACTATTTGTGACTTGTGATACAAAAATGCCATAACTTTTGTTCAAAGTGAGTTTTCAGTCAAGTTTCAACCTGAAAGCATAGAAAGATGCATAAACTTGAAGTTACAGCTTGATTTCTGTGAGTTTTCATCAAAATACAGGAGTTCTGCATGAAGTGTTCATTTTGGCCTTCTCTCGCTGAGAAAACACTATTTGTGACCTGTGATACAAAAATGCCATAACTTTTGTTCAAAGTGAGTTTTCAGTCAAGTTTCAACCGGAAAGCATAGAAAGATGCATAAACTTGAAGTTACAGCTTGATTTCAGTGAGTTTTCATCAAAATACAGGAGTTCTGCATGAAGTGTTCATTTTGGCCTTCTCTCGCTGAGAAAACACTATTTGTGACCTGTGATACAAAAATGCCATAACTTTTGTTCAAAGTGAGTTTTCTGTCAAGTTTCAACCTGAAAGCATAGAAAGATGCATAAACTTGAAGTTACAGGTGGATTTCAGTGAGTTTTCATCAAAATACAGGAGTTCTGCATGAAGTGTTCATTTTGGCCTTCTCTCGCTGAGAAAACACTATTTGTGACCTGTGATACAAAAATGCCATAACTTTTGTTCAAAGTGAGTTTTCAGTCAAGTTTCAACCTGAAAGCATAGAAAGATGCATAAACTTGAAGTTACAGCTTGATTTCAGTGAGTTTTCATCAAAATACAGGAGTTCTGCATGAAGTGTTCATTTTGGCCTTCTCTCGCTGAGAAAACACTATTTGTGACCTGTGATACAAAAATGCCATAACTTTAGTTCAAAGTAAGTTTTCAGTCAAGTTTCAACCTGAAAGCATAGAAAGATGCATAAACTTGAAGTTACAGCTTGATTTCAGTGAGTTTTCATCAAAATACAGGAGTTCTGCATGAAGTGTTCATTTTGGCCTTCTCTCGCTGAGAAAACACTATTTGTGACTTGTGATACAAAAATGCCATAACTTTTGTTCAAAGTGAGTTTTCAGTCAAGTTTCAACCTGAAAGCATAGAAAGATGCATAAACTTGAAGTTACAGCTTGATTTCTGTGAGTTTTCATCAAAATACAGGAGTTCTGCATGAAGTGTTCATTTTGGCCTTCTCTCGCTGAGAAAACACTATTTGTGACCTGTGATACAAAAATTCCATAACTTTTGTTCAAAGTGAGTTTTCAGTCAAGTTTCAACCGGAAAGCATAGAAAGATGCATAAACTTGAAGTTACAGCTTGATTTCAGTGAGTTTTCATCAAAATACAGGAGTTCTGCATGAAGTGTTCATTTTGGCCTTCTCTCGCTGAGAAAACACTATTTGTGACCTGTGATACAAAAATGCCATAACTTTTGTTCAAAGTGAGTTTTCAGTCAAGTTTCAACCTGAAAGCATAGAAAGATGCATAAACTTGAAGTTACAGCTTGATTTCTGTGAGTTTTCATCAAAATACAGGAGTTCTGCATGAAGTGTTCATTTTGGCCTTCTCTCGCTGAGAAAACACTATTTGTGACCTGTGATACAAAAATGCCATAACTTTTGTTCAAAGTGAGTTTTCAGTCAAGTTTCAACCTGAAAGCATAGAAAGATGCATAAACTTGAAGTTACAGCTTGATTTCAGTGAGTTTTCATCAAAATACAGGAGTTCTGCATGAAGTGTTTATTTTGGCCTTCTCTCGCTGAGAAAACACTATTTGTGACCTGTGATACAAAAATGCCATAACTTTTGTTCAAAGTGAGTTTTCAGTCAAGTTTCAACCTGAAAGCATAGAAAGATGCATAAACTTGAAGTTACAGCTTGATTTCAGTGAGTTTTCATGAAAATACAGGAGTTCTGCATGAAGTGTTCATTTTGGCCTTCTCTCGCTGAGAAAACACTATTTGTGACCTGTGATACAAAAATGCAATAACTTTTGTTCAAAGTGAGTTTTCAGTCAAGTTTCAACCTGAAAGCATAGAAAGATGCATAAACTTGAAGTTACAGCTTGATTTCAGTGAGTTTTCATCAAAATACAGGAGTTCTGCATGAAGTGTTCATTTTGGCCTTCTCTCGCTGAGAAAACACTATTTGTGACCTGTGATACAAAAATGCCATAACTTTTGTTCAAAGTGAGTTTTCAGTCAAGTTTCAACCGGAAAGCATAGAAAGATGCATAAACTTGAAGTTACACCTTGATTTCAGTGAGTTTTCATCAAAATACAGGAGTTCTGCATGAAGTGTTCATTTTGGCCTTCTCTCGCTGAGAAAACGCTATTTGTGACCTGTGATACAAAAATGCCATAACTTTTGTTCAAAGTGAGTTTTCAGTCAAGTTTCAACCTGAAAGCATAGAAAGATGCATAAACTTGAAGTTACAGCTTGATTTCAGTGACTTTTCGTCAAAATACAGGAGTTCTGCATGAAGTGTTCATTTTGGCCTTCTCTCGCTGAGAAAACGCTATTTGTGACCTGCGACACAGAACAGCCATAACTTTTGTTCAAAGTGAGTTTTCAGTCAAGTTTCAACCTGAAAGCATAGAAAGATGCATAAGCTTGAAGTTACAGCTTGATTTCAGTGAGTTTTCATCAAAATACAGGAGTTCTGCATGAAGTGTTCATTTTGGCCTTCTCTCGCTGAGAAAACACTATTTGTGACCTGTGATACAAAAATGCCATAACTTTTGTTCAAAGTGAGTTTTCAGTCAAGTTTCAACCTGAAAGCATAGAAAGATGCATAAACTTGAAGTTACAGCTTGATTTCAGTGAGTTTTCATCAAAATACAGGAGTTCTGCATGAAGTGTTCATTTTGGCCTTCTCTCGCTGAGAAAACACTATTTGTGACCTGTGATACAAAAATGCCATAACTTTTGTTCAAAGTGAGTTTTCAGTCAAGTTTCAACCTGAAAGCATAGAAAGATGCATAAACTTGAAGTTACAGCTTGATTTCAGTGAGTTTTCATCAAAATACAGGAGTTCTGCATGAAGTGTTCATTTTGGCCTTCTCTCGCTGAGAAAACGCTATTTGTGACCTGTATACAAAAATGCCATAACTTTTGTTCAAAGTGAGTTTTCAGTCAAGTTTCAACCTGAAAGCATAGAAAGATGCATAAACTTGAAGTTACAGCTTGATTTCAGTGAGTTTTCATCAAAATACAGGAGTTCTGCATGAAGTGTTCATTTTGGCCTTCTCTCGCTGAGAAAACACTATTTGTGACTTGTGATACAAAAATGCCATAACTTTTGTTCAAAGTGAGTTTTCAGTCAAGTTTCAACCTGAAAGCATAGAAAGATGCATAAACTTGAAGTTACAGCTTGATTTCTGTGAGTTTTCATCAAAATACAGGAGTTCTGCATGAAGTGTTCATTTTGGCCTTCTCTCGCTGAGAAAACACTATTTGTGACCTGTGATACAAAAATTCCATAACTTTTGTTCAAAGTGAGTTTTCAGTCAAGTTTCAACCGGAAAGCATAGAAAGATGCATAAACTTGAAGTTACAGCTTGATTTCAGTGAGTTTTCATCAAAATACAGGAGTTCTGCATGAAGTGTTCATTTTGGCCTTCTCTCGCTGAGAAAACACTATTTGTGACCTGTGATACAAAAATGCCATAACTTTTGTTCAAAGTGAGTTTTCAGTCAAGTTTCAACCTGAAAGCATAGAAAGATGCATAAACTTGAAGTTACAGCTTGATTTCTGTGAGTTTTCATCAAAATACAGGAGTTCTGCATGAAGTGTTCATTTTGGCCTTCTCTCGCTGAGAAAACACTATTTGTGACCTGTGATACAAAAATGCCATAACTTTTGTTCAAAGTGAGTTTTCAGTCAAGTTTCAACCTGAAAGCATAGAAAGATGCATAAACTTGAAGTTACAGCTTGATTTCAGTGAGTTTTCATCAAAATACAGGAGTTCTGCATGAAGTGTTTATTTTGGCCTTCTCTCGCTGAGAAAACACTATTTGTGACCTGTGATACAAAAATGCCATAACTTTTGTTCAAAGTGAGTTTTCAGTCAAGTTTCAACCTGAAAGCATAGAAAGATGCATAAACTTGAAGTTACAGCTTGATTTCAGTGAGTTTTCATGAAAATACAGGAGTTCTGCATGAAGTGTTCATTTTGGCCTTCTCTCGCTGAGAAAACACTATTTGTGACCTGTGATACAAAAATGCAATAACTTTTGTTCAAAGTGAGTTTTCAGTCAAGTTTCAACCTGAAAGCATAGAAAGATGCATAAACTTGAAGTTACAGCTTGATTTCAGTGAGTTTTCATCAAAATACAGGAGTTCTGCATGAAGTGTTCATTTTGGCCTTCTCTCGCTGAGAAAACACTATTTGTGACCTGTGATACAAAAATGCCATAACTTTTGTTCAAAGTGAGTTTTCAGTCAAGTTTCAACCGGAAAGCATAGAAAGATGCATAAACTTGAAGTTACACCTTGATTTCAGTGAGTTTTCATCAAAATACAGGAGTTCTGCATGAAGTGTTCATTTTGGCCTTCTCTCGCTGAGAAAACGCTATTTGTGACCTGTGATACAAAAATGCCATAACTTTTGTTCAAAGTGAGTTTTCAGTCAAGTTTCAACCTGAAAGCATAGAAAGATGCATAAACTTGAAGTTACAGCTTGATTTCAGTGACTTTTCGTCAAAATACAGGAGTTCTGCATGAAGTGTTCATTTTGGCCTTCTCTCGCTGAGAAAACGCTATTTGTGACCTGCGACACAGAACAGCCATAACTTTTGTTCAAAGTGAGTTTTCAGTCAAGTTTCAACCTGAAAGCATAGAAAGATGCATAAGCTTGAAGTTACAGCTTGATTTCAGTGAGTTTTCATCAAAATACAGGAGTTCTGCATGAAGTGTTCATTTTGGCCTTCTCTCGCTGAGAAAACACTATTTGTGACCTGTGATACAAAAATGCCATAACTTTTGTTCAAAGTGAGTTTTCAGTCAAGTTTCAACCTGAAAGCATAGAAAGATGCATAAACTTGAAGTTACAGCTTGATTTCAGTGAGTTTTCATCAAAATACAGGAGTTCTGCATGAAGTGTTCATTTTGGCCTTCTCTCGCTGAGAAAACACTATTTGTGACCTGTGATACAAAAATGCCATAACTTTTGTTCAAAGTGAGTTTTCAGTCAAGTTTCAACCTGAAAGCATAGAAAGATGCATAAACTTGAAGTTACAGCTTGATTTCAGTGAGTTTTCATCAAAATACAGGAGTTCTGCATGAAGTGTTCATTTTGGCCTTCTCTCGCTGAGAAAACGCTATTTGTGACCTGTGATACAAAAATGCCATAACTTTTGTTCAAAGTGAGTTTTCAGTCAAGTTTCAACCTGAAAGCATAGAAAGATGCATAAAATTGAAGTTACAGCTTGATTTCAATGAGTTTTCATCAAAATACAGGAGTTCTGCATGAAGTGTTCATTTTGGCCTTCTCTCGCTGAGAAAACACTATTTGTGACCTGTGATACAAAAATGCCATAACTTTTGTTCAAAGTGAGTTTTCAGTCAAGTTTCAACCTGAAAGCATAGAAAGATGCATAAACTTGAAGTTACAGCTTGATTTCAGTGAGTTTTCATCAAAATACAGGAGTTCTGCATGAAGTGTTCATTTTGGCCTTCTCTCGCTGAGAAAACACTATTTGTGACCTGTGATACAAAAATGCCATAACTCTTGTTCAAAGTGAGTTTTCAGTCAAGTTTCAACCTGAAAGCATAGAAAGATGCATAAACTTGAAGTTACAGCTTGATTTCAGTGAGTTTTCATGAAAATACAGGAGTTCTGCATGAAGTGTTCATTTTGGCCTTCTCTCGCTGAGAAAACACTATTTGTGACCTGTGATACAAAAATGCCATAACTTTTGTTCAAAGTGAGTTTTCAGTCAAGTTTCAACCTGAAAGCATAGAAAGATGCATAAACTTGAAGTTACAGCTTGATTTCAGTGAGTTTTCATCAAAATACAGGAGTTCTGCATGAAGTGTTCATTTTGGCCTTCTCTCGCTGAGAAAACGCTATTTGTGACCTGTGATACAAAAATGCCATAACTTTTGTTCAAAGTGAGTTTTCTGTCAAGTTTCAACCTGAAAGCATAGAAAGATGCATAAACTTGAAGTTACAGCTTGATTTCAGTGAGTTTTCATGAAAATACAGGAGTTCTGCATGAAGTGTTCATTTTGGCCTTCTCTCGCTGAGAAAACACTATTTGTGACCTGTGATACAAAAATGCCATAACTTTTGTTCAAAGTGAGTTTTCAGTCAAGTTTCAACCTGAAAGCATAGAAAGATGCATAAACTTGAAGTTACAGCTTGATTTCAGTGAGTTTTCATCAAAATACAGGAGTTCTGCATGAAGTGTTCATTTTGGCCTTCTCTCGCTGAGAAAACGCTATTTGTGACCTGTGATACAAAAATGCCATAACTTTTGTTCAAAGTGAGTTTTCAGTCAAGTTTCAACCTGAAAGCATAGAAAGATGCATAAACTTGAAGTTACAGCTTGATTTCAGTGACTTTTCATCAAAATACAGGATTTCTGCATGAAGTGTTCATTTTGGCCTTCTCTCGCTGAGAAAACACTATTTGTGACCTGTGATACAAAAATGCCATAACTTTTGTTCAAAGTGAGTTTTCTGTCAAGTTTCAACCTGAAAGCATAGAAAGATGCATAAACTTGAAGTTACAGCTTGATTTCAGTGAGTTTTCATCAAAATACAGGAGTTCTGCATGAAGTGTTCATTTTGGCCTTCTCTCGCTGAGAAAACACTATTTGTGACCTGTGATACAAAAATGCCATAACTTTTGTTCAAAGTGAGTTGTCAGTCAAGTTTCAACCTGAAAGCATAGAAAGATGCATAAACTTGAAGTTACAGCTTGATTTCAGTGAGTTTTCATCAAAATACAGGAGTTCTGCATGAAGTGTTCATTTTGGCCTTCTCTCGCTGAGAAAACACTATTTGTGACCTGTGATACAAAAATGCCATAACTTTTGTTCAAAGTAAGTTTTCAGTCAAGTTTCAACCTGAAAGCATAGAAAGATGCATAAACTTGAAGTTACAGCTTGATTTCAGTGAGTTTTCATCAAAATACAGGAGTTCTGCATGAAGTGTTCATTTTGGCCTTCTCTCGCTGAGAAAACACTATTTGTGACCTGTGATACAAAAATGCCATAACTTTTGTTCAAAGTGAGTTTTCAGTCAAGTTTCAACCTGAAAGCATAGAAAGATGCATAAACTTGAAGTTACAGCTTGATTTCTGTGAGTTTTCATCAAAATACAGGAGTTCTGCATGAAGTGTTCATTTTGGCCTTCTCTCGCTGAGAAAACACTATTTGTGACCTGTGATACAAAAATGCCATAACTTTTGTTCAAAGTGAGTTTTCAGTCAAGTTTCAACCGGAAAGCATAGAAAGATGCATAAACTTGAAGTTACAGCTTGATTTCAGTGAGTTTTCATCAAAATACAGGAGTTCTGCATGAAGTGTTCATTTTGGCCTTCTCTCGCTGAGAAAACACTATTTGTGACCTGTGATACAAAAATGCCATAACTTTTGTTCAAAGTGAGTTTTCAGTCAAGTTTCAACCTGAAAGCATAGAAAGATGCATAAACTTGAAGTTACAGCTTGATTTCTGTGAGTTTTCATCAAAATACAGGAGTTCTGCATGAAGTGTTCATTTTGGCCTTCTCTCGCTGAGAAAACACTATTTGTGACCTGTGATAAAAAATGCCATAACTTTTGTTCAAAGTGAGTTTTCAGTCAAGTTTCAACCTGAAAGCATAGAAAGATGCATAAACTTGAAGTTACAGCTTGATTTCAGTGAGTTTTCATCAAAATACAGGAGTTCTGCATGAAGTGTTTATTTTGGCCTTCTCTCGCTGAGAAAACACTATTTGTGACCTGTGATACAAAAATGCCATAACTTTTGTTCAAAGTGAGTTTTCAGTCAAGTTTCAACCTGAAAGCATAGAAAGATGCATAAACTTGAAGTTACAGCTTGATTTCAGTGAGTTTTCATGAAAATACAGGAGTTCTGCATGAAGTGTTCATTTTGGCCTTCTCTCGCTGAGAAAACACTATTTGTGACCTGTGATACAAAAATGCAATAACTTTTGTTCAAAGTGAGTTTTCAGTCAAGTTTCAACCTGAAAGCATAGAAAGATGCATAAACTTGAAGTTACAGCTTGATTTCAGTGAGTTTTCATCAAAATACAGGAGTTCTGCATGAAGTGTTCATTTTGGCCTTCTCTCGCTGAGAAAACACTATTTGTGACCTGTGATACAAAAATGCCATAACTTTTGTTCAAAGTGAGTTTTCAGTCAAGTTTCAACCGGAAAGCATAGAAAGATGCATAAACTTGAAGTTACACCTTGATTTCAGTGAGTTTTCATCAAAATACAGGAGTTCTGCATGAAGTGTTCATTTTGGCCTTCTCTCGCTGAGAAAACGCTATTTGTGACCTGTGATACAAAAATGCCATAACTTTTGTTCAAAGTGAGTTTTCAGTCAAGTTTCAACCTGAAAGCATAGAAAGATGCATAAACTTGAAGTTACAGCTTGATTTCAGTGAGTTTTCATGAAAATACAGGAGTTCTGCATGAAGTGTTCATTTTGGCCTTCTCTCGCTGAGAAAACGCTATTTGTGACCTGTGATACAAAAATGCCATAACTTTTGTTCAAAGTGAGTTCTCAGTCAAGTTTCAACCTGAAAGCATAGAAAGATGCATAAACTTGAAGTTACAGCTTGATTTCAGTGATTTTTCATCAAAATACAGGAGTTCTGCATGAAGTGTTCATTTTGGCCTTCTCTCGCTGAGAAAACACTATTTGTGACCTGTGATACAAAAATGCCATAACTTTTGTTCAAAGTGAGTTTTCAGTCAAGTTTCAACCTGAAAGCATAGAAAGATGCATAAACTTGAAGTTACAGCTTGATTTCAGTGACTTTTCGTCAAAATATAGGAGTTCTGCATGAAGTGTTCATTTTGGCCTTCTCTCGCTGAGAAAACGCTATTTGTGACCTGCGACACAGAACAGCCATAACTTTTGTTCAAAGTGAGTTTTCAGTCAAGTTTCAACCTGAAAGCATAGAAAGATGCATAAACTTGAAGTTACAGCTTGATTTCAGTGATTTTTCATCAAAATACAGGAGTTCTGCATGAAGTGTTCATTTTGGCCTTCTCTCGCTGAGAAAACACTATTTGTGACCTGTGATACAAAAATGCCATAACTTTTGTTCAAAGTAAGTTTTCAGTCAAGTTTCAACCTGAAAGCATAGAAAGATGCATAAACTTGAAGTTACAGCTTGATTTCAGTGAGTTTTCATCAAAATACAGGAGTTCTGCATGAAGTGTTCATTTTGGCCTTCTCTCGCTGAGAAAACACTATTTGTGACTTGTGATACAAAAATGCCATAACTTTTCTTCAAAGTGAGTTTTCAGTCAAGTTTCAACCTGAAAGCATAGAAAGATGCATAAACTTGAAGTTACAGCTTGATTTCAGTGAGTTTTCATCAAAATACAGGAGTTCTGCATGAAGTGTTCATTTTGGCCTTCTCTCGCTGAGAAAACACTATTTGTGACCTGTGATACAAAAATGCCATAACTTTTGTTCAAAGTGAGTTTTCAGTCAAGTTTCAACCTGAAAGCATAGAAAGATGCATAAACTTGAAGTTACAGCTTGATTTCAGTGACTTTTCGTCAAAATATAGGAGTTCTGCATGAAGTGTTCATTTTGGCCTTCTCTCGCTGAGAAAACGCTATTTGTGACCTGCGACACAGAACAGCCATAACTTTTGTTCAAAGTGAGTTTTCAGTCAAGTTTCAACCTGAAAGCATAGAAAGATGCATAAACTTGAAGTTACAGCTTGATTTCAGTGATTTTTCATCAAAATACAGGAGTTCTGCATGAAGTGTTCATTTTGGCCTTCTCTCGCTGAGAAAACACTATTTGTGACCTGTGATACAAAAATGCCATAACTTTTGTTCAAAGTAAGTTTTCAGTCAAGTTTCAACCTGAAAGCATAGAAAGATGCATAAACTTGAAGTTACAGCTTGATTTCAGTGAGTTTTCATCAAAATACAGGAGTTCTGCATGAAGTGTTCATTTTGGCCTTCTCTCGCTGAGAAAACACTATTTGTGACCTGTGATACAAAAATGCCATAACTTTTGTTCAAAGTGAGTTTTCAGTCAAGTTTCAACCTGAAAGCATAGAAAGATGCATAAACTTGAAGTTACAGCTTGATTTCAGTGAGTTTTCATCAAAATACAGGAGTTCTGCATGAAGTGTTCATTTTGGCCTTCTCTCGCTGAGAAAACACTATTTGTGACTTGTGATACAAAAATGCCATAACTTTTGTTCAAAGTGAGTTTTCAGTCAAGTTTCAACCTGAAAGCATAGAAAGATGCATAAACTTGAAGTTACAGCTTGATTTCTGTGAGTTTTCATCAAAATACAGGAGTTCTGCATGAAGTGTTCATTTTGGCCTTCTCTCGCTGAGAAAACACTATTTGTGACCTGTGATACAAAAATGCCATAACTTTTGTTCAAAGTGAGTTTTCAGTCAAGTTTCAACCGGAAAGCATAGAAAGATGCATAAACTTGAAGTTACAGCTTGATTTCAGTGAGTTTTCATCAAAATACAGGAGTTCTGCATGAAGTGTTCATTTTGGCCTTCTCTCGCTGAGAAAAGACTATTTGTGACCTGTGATACAAAAATGCCATAACTTTTGTTCAAAGTGAGTTTTCAGTCAAGTTTCAACCTGAAAGCATAGAAAGATGCATAAACTTGAAGTTACAGCTTGATTTCAGTGAGTTTTCATCAAAATACAGGAGTTCTGCATGAAGTGTTCATTTTGGCCTTCTCTCGCTGAGAAAACACTATTTGTGACCTGTGATACAAAAGTGCCATAACTTTTGTTCAAAGTGAGTTTTCAGTCAAGTTTCAACCTGAAAGCATAGAAAGATGCATAAACTTGAAGTTACAGCTTGATTTCAGTGAGTTTTCATCAAAATACAGGAGTTCTGCATGAAGTGTTCATTTTGGCCTTCTCTCGCTGAGAAAACACTATTTGTGACCTGTGATACAAAAATGCCATAACTTTTGTTCAAAGTGAGTTTTCAGTCAAGTTTCAACCTGAAAGCATAGAAAGATGCATAAACTTTAAGTTACAGCTTGATTTCAGTGACTTTTCGTCAAAATACAGGAGTTCTGCATGAAGTGTTCATTTTTGCCTTCTCTCGCTGAGAAAACGCTATTTGTGACCTGCGACACAGAACAGCCATAACTTTTTTTCAAAGTGAGTTTTCAGTCAAGTTTCAACCTGAAAGCATAGAAAGATGCATAAACTTGAAGTTACAGCTTGATTTCAGTGAGTTTTCATGAAAATACAGGAGTTCTGCATGAAGTGTTCATTTTGGCCTTCTCTCGCTGAGAAAACACTATTTGTGACCTGTGATACAAAAATGCCATAACTTTTGTTCAAAGTAAGTTTTCAGTCAAGTTTCAACCTGAAAGCATAGAAAGATGCATAAACTTGAAGTTACAGCTTGATTTCAGTGAGTTTTCATCAAAATACAGGAGTTCTGCATGAAGTGTTCATTTTGGCCTTCTCTCGCTGAGAAAACGCTATTTGTGACCTGTGATACAAAAATGCCATAACTTTTGTTCAAAGTGAGTTTTCAGTCAAGTTTCAACCTGAAAGCATAGAAAGATGCATAAACTTGAAGTTACAGCTTGATTTCAGTGAGTTTTCATCAAAATACAGGAGTTCTGCATGAAGTGTTCATTTTGGCCTTCTCTCGCTGAGAAAACACTATTTGTGACCTGTGATACAAAAATGCCATAACTTTTGTTCAAAGTGAGTTTTCAGTCAAGTTTCAACCTGAAAGCATAGAAAGATGCATAAACTTGAAGTTACAGCTTGATTTCAGTGAGTTTTCATCAAAATACAGGAGTTCTGCATGAAGTGTTCATTTTGGCCTTCTCTCGCTGAGAAAACACTATTTGTGACCTGTGATACAAAAATGCCATAACTTTTGTTCAAAGTGAGTTTTCAGTCAAGTTTCAATCTGAAAGCATAGAAAGATGCATAAACTTGAAGTTACAGCTTGATTTCAGTGAGTTTTCATCAAAATACAGGAGTTCTGCATGAAGTGTTCATTTTGGCCTTCTCTCGCTGAGAAAACACTATTTGTGACTTGTGATACAAAAATGCCATAACTTTTGTTCAAAGTGAGTTTTCAGTCAAGTTTCAACCTGAAAGCATAGAAAGATGCATAAACTTGAAGTTACAGCTTGATTTCTGTGAGTTTTCATCAAAATACAGGAGTTCTGCATGAAGTGTTCATTTTGGCCTTCTCTCGCTGAGAAAACACTATTTGTGACCTGTGATACAAAAATGCCATAACTTTTGTTCAAAGTGAGTTTTCAGTCAAGTTTCAACCTGAAAGCATAGAAAGATGCATAAACTTGAAGTTACAGCTTGATTTCAGTGAGTTTTCATGAAAATACAGGAGTTCTGCATGAAGTGTTCATTTTGGCCTTCTCTCGCTGAGAAAACACTATTTGTGACCTGTGATACAAAAATGCCATAACTTTTGTTCAAAGTAAGTTTTCAGTCAAGTTTCAACCTGAAAGCATAGAAAGATGCATAAACTTGAAGTTACAGCTTGATTTCAGTGAGTTTTCATCAAAATACAGGAGTTCTGCATGAAGTGTTCATTTTGGCCTTCTCTCGCTGAGAAAACACTATTTGTGACCTGTGATACAAAAATGCCATAACTTTTGTTCAAAGTGAGTTTTCAGTCAAGTTTCAACCTGAAAGCATAGAAAGATGCATAAACTTGAAGTTACAGCTTGATTTCAGTGATTTTTCATCAAAATACAGGAGTTCTGCATGAAGTGTTCATTTTGGCCTTCTCTCGCTGAGAAAACACTATTTGTGACCTGTGATACAAAAATGCCATAACTTTTGTTCAAAGTGAGTTTTCAGTCAAGTTTCAACCGGAAAGCATAGAAAGATGCATAAACTTGAAGTTACAGCTTGATTTCAGTGACTTTTCGTCAAAATACAGGAGTTCTGCATGAAGTGTTCATTTTGGCCTTCTCTCGCTGAGAAAACGCTATTTGTGACCTGCGACACAGAACAGCCATAACTTTTGTTCAAAGTGAGTTTTCAGTCAAGTTTCAACCTGAAAGCATAGAAAGATGCATAAACTTGAAGTTACAGCTTGATTTCAGTGAGTTTTCATGAAAATACAGGAGTTCTGCATGAAGTGTTCATTTTGGCCTTCTCTCGCTGAGAAAACACTATTTGTGACCTGTGATACAAAAATGCCATAACTTTTGTTCAAAGTGAGTTTTCAGTCAAGTTTCAACCTGAAAGCATAGAAAGATGCATAAACTTGAAGTTACAGCTTGATTTCAGTGACTTTTCGTCAAAATACAGGAGTTCTGCATGAAGTGTTCATTTTGGCCTTCTCTCGCTGAGAAAACGCTATTTGTGACCTGCGACACAGAACAGCCATAACTTTTGTTCAAAGTGAGTTTTCAGTCAAGTTTCAACCTGAAAGCATAGAAAGATGCATAAACTTGAAGTTACAGCTTGATTTCAGTGATTTTTCATCAAAATACAGGAGTTCTGCATGAAGTGTTCATTTTGGCCTTCTCTCGCTGAGAAAACACTATTTGTGACCTGTGATACAAAAATGCCATAACTTTTGTTCAAAGTAAGTTTTCAGTCAAGTTTCAACCTGAAAGCATAGAAAGATGCATAAACTTGAAGTTACAGCTTGATTTCAGTGAGTTTTCATCAAAATACAGGAGTTCTGCATGAAGTGTTCATTTTGGCCTTCTCTCGCTGAGAAAACGCTATTTGTGACCTGCGACACAGAACAGCCATAACTTTTGTTCAAAGTGAGTTTTCAGTCAAGTTTCAACCTGAAAGCATAGAAAGATGCATAAACTTGAAGTTACAGCTTGATTTCAGTGACTTTTCATCAAAATACAGGAGTTCTGCATGAAGTGTTCATTTTGGCCTTCTCTCGCTGAGAAAACACTATTTGTGACCTGTGATACAAAAATGCCATAACTTTTGTTCAAAGTGAGTTTTCAGTCAAGTTTCAACCTGAAAGCATAGAAAGATGCATAAACTTGAAGTTACAGCTTGATTTCAGTGAGTTTTCATCAAAATACAGGAGTTCTGCATGAAGTGTTCATTTTGGCCTTCTCTCGCTGAGAAAACACTATTTGTGACCTGTGATACAAAAATGCCATAACTTTTGTTCAAAGTGAGTTTTCAGTCAAGTTTCAACCTGAAAGCATAGAAAGATGCATAAACTTGAATTACAGCTTGATTTCTGTGAGTTTTCATCAAAATACAGGAGTTCTGCATGAAGTGTTCATTTTGGCCTTCTCTCGCTGAGAAAACACTATTTGTGACCTGTGATACAAAAATGCCATAACTTTTGTTCAAAGTGAGTTTTCAGTCAAGTTTCAACCGGAAAGCATAGAAAGATGCATAAACTTGAAGTTACAGCTTGATTTCAGTGAGTTTTCATGAAAATACAGGAGTTCTGCATGAAGTGTTCATTTTGGCCTTCTCTCGCTGAGAAAACACTATTTGTGACCTGTGATACAAAAATGCCATAACTTTTGTTCAAAGTGAGTTTTCAGTCAAGTTTCAACCTGAAAGCATAGAAAGATGCATAAACTTGAAGTTACAGCTTGATTTCAGTGAGTTTTCATCAAAATACAGGAGTTCTGCATGAAGTGTTCATTTTGGCCTTCTCTCGCTGAGAAAACACTATTTGTGACCTGTGATACAAAAATGCCATAACTTTTGTTCAAAGTGAGTTTTCAGTCAAGTTTCAACCTGAAAGCATAGAAAGATGCATAAACTTTAAGTTACAGCTTGATTTCAGTGACTTTTCGTCAAAATACAGGAGTTCTGCATGAAGTGTTCATTTTTGCCTTCTCTCGCTGAGAAAACGCTATTTGTGACCTGCGACACAGAACAGCCATAACTTTTGTTCAAAGTGAGTTTTCAGTCAAGTTTCAACCTGAAAGCATAGAAAGATGCATAAACTTGAAGTTACAGCTTGATTTCAGTGAGTTTTCATGAAAATACAGGAGTTCTGCATGAAGTGTTCATTTTGGCCTTCTCTCGCTGAGAAAACACTATTTGTGACCTGTGATACAAAAATGCCATAACTTTTGTTCAAAGTGAGTTTTCAGTCAAGTTTCAACCTGAAAGCATAGAAAGATGCATAAACTTGAAGTTACAGCTTGATTTCAGTGACTTTTCGTCAAAATACAGGAGTTCTGCATGAAGTGTTCATTTTGGCCTTCTCTCGCTGAGAAAACGCTATTTGTGACCTGCGACACAGAACAGCCATAACCTTTGTTCAAAGTGAGTTTTCAGTCAAGTTTCAACCTGAAAGCATAGAAAGATGCATAAGCTTGAAGTTACAGCTTGATTTCAGTGAGTTTTCATGAAAATACAGGAGTTCTGCATGAAGTGTTCATTTTGGCCTTCTCTCGCTGAGAAAACACTATTTGTGACCTGTGATACAAAAATGCCATAACTTTTGTTCAAAGTGAGTTTTCAGTCAAGTTTAAACCTGAAAGCATAGAAAGATGCATAAACTTGAAGTTACAGCTTGAATTCAGTGAGTTTTCATGAAAATACAGGAGTTCTGCATGAAGTGTTCATTTTGGCCTTCTCTCGCTGAGAAAACACTATTTGTGACCTGTGATACAAAAATGCCATAACTTTTGTTCAAAGTGAGTTTTCAGTCAAGTTTCAACTTGAAAGCATAGAAAGATGCATAAACTTGAAGTTACAGCTTGATTTCAGTGACTTTTCGTCAAAATACAGGAGTTCTGCATGAAGTGGTCATTTTGGCCCTCTCTCGCTGAGAAAACACTATTTGTGACCTGTGATACAAAAATGCCATAACTTTTGTTCAAAGTGAGTTTTCAGTCAAGTTTCAACCTGAAAGCATAGAAAGATGCATAAACTTGAAGTTACAGCTTAATTTCAGTGAGTTTTCATCAAAATACAGGAGTTCCTACATGAAGTGTTCATTTTGGCCTTCTCTCGCTGAGAAAACACTATTTGTGACCTGTGATACAAAAATGCCATTACTTTTGTTCAAAGTGAGTTTTCAGTC
This sequence comes from Aulostomus chinensis, assembly GCF_037954235.1. Classification (NCBI taxonomy): domain Eukaryota; kingdom Metazoa; phylum Chordata; class Actinopteri; order Syngnathiformes; family Aulostomidae; genus Aulostomus; species Aulostomus chinensis. Next base: position 19,924 of record NW_028234212.1, read on the forward strand.
AAGTTTCAACCTGAAAGCATAGAAAGATGCATAAACTTGAAGTTACAGCTTGATTTCAGTGATTTTTCATCAAAATACAGGAGTTCTGCATGAAGTGTTCATTTTGGCCTTCTCTCGCTGAGAAAACACTATTTGTGACCTGTGACACAAAAATGCCATAACTTTTGTTCTAAGTGAGTTTTCAGTCAAGTTTCAACCTGAAACCATAGAAAGATGCATAAACTTGAAGTTACAGCTTGATTTCAGTGAGTTTTCATCAAAATACAGGAGTTCTGCATGAAGTGTTCATTTTGGCCTTCTCTCGCTGAGAAAACGCTATTTGTGACCTGCGACACAGAACAGCCATAACTTTTGTTCAAAGTGAGTTTTCAGTCAAGTTTCAACCTGAAAGCATAGAAAGATGCATAAACTTGAAGTTACAGCTTGATTTCAGTGAGTTTTCATCAAAATACAGGAGTTCTGCATGAAGTGTTCATTTTGGCCTTCTCTCGCTGAGAAAACACTATTTGTGACCTGTGATACAAAAATGCCATAACTTTTGTTCAAAGTGAGTTTTCAGTCAAGTTTCAACCTGAAAGCATAGAAAGATGCATAAACTTGAAGTTACAGCTTGATTTCAGTGAGTTTTCATCAAAATACAGGAGTTCTGCATGAAGTGTTCATTTTGGCCTTCTCTCGCTGAGAAAACACTATTTGTGACCTGTGATACAAAAATGCCATAACTTTTGTTCAAAGTGAGTTTTCAGTCAAGTTTCAACCTGAAAGCATAGAAAGATGCATAAACTTGAAGTTACAGCTTGATTTCAGTGAGTTTTCATCAAAATACAGGAGTTCTGCATGAAGTGTTCATTTTGGCCTTCTCTCGCTGAGAAAACACTATTTGTGACCTGTGATACAAAAATGCCATAACTTTTGTTCAAAGTGAGTTTTCAGTCAAGTTTCAACCTGAAAGCATAGAAAGATGCATAAACTTTAAGTTACAGCTTGATTTCAGTGACTTTTCGTCAAAATAAAGGAGTTCTGCATGAAGTGTTCATTTTTGCCTTCTCTCGCTGAGAAAACGCTATTTGTGACCTGCGACACAGAACAGCCATAACTTTTGTTCAAAGTGAGTTTTCAGTCAAGTTTCAACCTGAAAGCATAGAAAGATGCATAAACTTTAAGTTACAGCTTGATTTCAGTGAGTTTTCATGAAAATACAGGAGTTCTGCATGAAGTGTTCATTTTGGCCTTCTCTCGCTGAGAAAACACTATTTGTGACCTGTGATACAAAAATGCCATAACTTTTGTTCAAAGTGAGTTTTCAGTCAAGTTTCAACCTGAAAGCATAGAAAGATGCATAAACTTGAAGTTACAGCTTGATTTCAGTGACTTTTCATCAAAATACAGGAGTTCTGCATGAAGTGTTCATTTTGGCCATCTCTCGCTGAGAAAACACTATTTGTGACCTGTGATACAAAAATGCCATAACTTTTGTTCAAAGTGAGTTTTCAGTCAAGTTTCAACCTGAAAGCATAGAAAGATGCATAAACTTGAAGTTACAGCTTGATTTCAGTGAGTTTTCATGAAAATACAGGAGTTCTGCATGAAGTGTTCATTTTGGCCTTCTCTCACTGAGAAAACACTATTTGTGACCTGTGATACAAAAATGCCATAACTTTTGTTCAAAGTGAGTTTTCAGTCAAGTTTCAACCTGAAAGCATAGAAAGATGCATAAACTTGAAGTTACAGCTTGATTTCAGTGAGTTTTCATCAAAATACAGGAGTTCTGCATGAAGTGTTCATTTTGGCCTTCTCTCGCTGAGAAAACACTATTTGTGACCTGTGATACAAAAATGCCATAACTTTTGTTCAAAGTGAATTTTCAGTCAAGTTTCAACCTGAAAGCATAGAAAGATGCATAAACTTGAAGTTACAGCTTGATTTCAGTGACTTTTCGTCAAAATCAGGAGTTCTGCATGAAGTGTTCATTTTGGCCTTCTCTCGCTGAGAAAACGCTATTTGTGACCTGCGACACAGAACAGCCATAACTTTTGTTCAAAGTGAGTTTTCAGTCAAGTTTCAACCTGAAAGCATAGAAAGATGCATAAACTTGAAGTTACAGCTTGATTTCAGTGAGTTTTCATGAAAATACAGGAGTTCTGCATGAAGTGTTCATTTTGGCCTTCTCTCGCTGAGAAAACACTATTTGTGACCTGTGATACAAAAATGCCATAACTTTTGTTCAAAGTGAGTTTTCAGTCAAGTTTCAACCTGAAAGCATAGAAAGATGCATAAACTTGAAGTTACAGCTTGATTTCAGTGAGTTTTCATCAAAATACAGGAGTTCTGCATGAAGTGTTCATTTTGGCCTTCTCTCGCTGAGAAAACACTATTTGTGACCTGTGATACAAAAATGCCATAACTTTTGTTCAAAGTGAGTTTTCAGTCAAGTTTCAACCTGAAAGCATAGAAAGATGCATAAACTTGAAGTTACAGCTTGATTTCAGTGAGTTTTCATCAAAATACAGGAGTTCTGCATGAAGTGTTCATTTTGGCCTTCTCTCGCTGAGAAAACACTATTTGTGACCTGTGATACAAAAATGCCATAACTTTTGTTCAAAGTGAGTTTTCAGTCAAGTTTCAACCTGAAAGCATAGAAAGATGCATAAACTTGAAGTTACAGCTTGATTTCAGTGAGCTTTCATGAAAATACAGGAGTTCTGCATGAAGTGTTCATTTTGGCCTTCTCTCGCTGAGAAAACACTATTTGTGACCTGTGATACAAAAATGCCATAACTTTTGTTCAAAGTGAGTTTTCAGTCAAGTTTCAACCTGAAAGCATAGAAAGATGCATAAACTTGAAGTTACAGCTTGATTTCAGTGAGTTTTCATCAAAATACAGGAGTTCTGCATGAAGTGTTCATTTTGGCCTTCTCTCGCTGAGAAAACACTATTTGTGACCTGTGATACAAAAATGCCATAACTTTTGTTCAAAGTGAGTTTTCAGTCAAGTTTCAACCTGAAAGCATAGAAAGATGCATAAACTTGAAGTTACAGCTTGATTTCAGTGACTTTTCGTCAAAATACAGGAGTTCTGCATGAAGTGTTCATTTTGGCCTTCTCTCGCTGAGAAAACGCTATTTGTGACCTGCGACACAGAACAGCCATAACTTTTGTTCAAAGTGAGTTTTCAGTCAAGTTTCAACCTGAAAGCATAGAAAGATGCATAAACTTGAAGTTACAGCTTGATTTCAGTGAGTTTTCATGAAAATACAGGAGTTCAGCATGAAGTGTTCATTTTGGCCTTCTCTCGCTGAGAAAACACTATTTGTGACCTGTGATACAAAAATGCCATAACTTTTGTTCAAAGTGAGTTTTCAGTCAAGTTTCAACCTGAAAGCATAGAAAGATGCATAAACTTGAAGTTACAGCTTGATTTCAGTGAGTTTTCATCAAAATACAGGAGTTCTGCATGAAGTGTTCATTTTGGCCTTCTCTCGCTGAGAAAACACTATTTGTGACCTGTGATACAAAAATGCCATAACTTTTGTTCAAAGTGAGTTTTCAGTCAAGTTTCAACCTGAAAGCATAGAAAGATGCATAAACTTGAAGTTACAGCTTGATTTCAGTGACTTTTCGTCAAAATACAGGAGTTCTGCATGAAGTGTTCATTTTGGCCTTCTCTCGCTGAGAAAACACTATTTGTGACCTGCGACACAGAACAGCCATAACTTTTGTTCAAAGTGAGTTTTCAGTCAAGTTTCAACCTGAAAGCATAGAAAGATACATAAGCTTGAAGTTACAGCTTGATTTCAGTGAGTTTTCATCAAAATACAGGAGTTCTGCATGAAGTGTTCATTTTGGCCTTCTCTCGCTGAGAAAACACTATTTGTGACCTGTGATACAAAAATGCCATAACTTTTGTTCAAAGTGAGTTTTCAGTCAAGTTTCAACCTGAATGCATAGAAAGATGCATAAACTTGAAGTTACAGCTTGATTTCAGTGAGTTTTCATGAAAATATAGGAGTTCTGCATGAAGTGTTCATTTTGGCCTTCTCTCGCTGAGAAAACACTATTTGTGACCTGTGATACAAAAATGCCATAACTTTTCTTCAAAGTGAGTTTTCAGTCAAGTTTCAACCTGAAAGCATAGAAAGATGCATAAACTTGAAGTTACAGCTTGATTTCAGTGAGTTTTCATCAAAATACAGGAGTTCTGCATAAAGTGTTCATTTTGGCCTTCTCTCGCTGAGAAAACACTATTTGTGACCTGTGATACAAAAATGCCATAACTTTTGTTCAAAGTGAGTTTTCAGTCAAGTTTCAACCTGAAAGCATAGAAAGATGCATAAACTTGAAGTTACAGCTTGATTTCAGTGACTTTTCGTCAAAATAAAGGAGTTCTGCATGAAGTGTTCATTTTGGCCTTCTCTCGCTGAGAAAACGCTATTTGTGACCTGCGACACAGAACAGCCATAACTTTTGTTCAAAGTGAGTTTTCAGTCAAGTTTCAACCTGAAAGCATAGAAAGATGCATAAACTTGAAGTTACAGCTTGATTTCAGTGAGTTTTCATGAAAATACAGGAGTTCTGCATGAAGTGTTCATTTTGGCCTTCTCTCGCTGAGAAAACACTATTTGTGACCTGTGATACAAAAATGCCATAACTTTTGTTCAAAGTGAGTTTTCAGTCAAGTTTCAACCTGAAAGCATAGAAAGATGCATAAACTTGAAGTTACAGCTTGATTTCAGTGAGTTTTCATCAAAATACAGGAGTTCTGCATGAAGTGTTCATTTTGGCCTTCTCTCGCTTAGAAAACACTATTTGTGACCTGTGATACAAAAATGCCATAACTTTTGTTCAAAGTGAGTTTTCAGTCAAGTTTCAACCTGAAAGCATAGAAAGATGCATAAACTTGAAGTTACAGCTTGATTTCAGTGACTTTTCGTCAAAATACAGGAGTTCTGCATGAAGTGTTCATTTTGGCCTTCTCTCGCTGAGAAAACGCTATTTGTGACCTGCGACACAGAACAGCCATAACTTTTGTTCAAAGTGAGTTTTCAGTCAAGTTTCAACCTGAAAGCATAGAAAGATGCATAAACTTGAAGTTACAGCTTGATTTCAGTGAGTTTTCATCAAAATACAGGAGTTCCTACATGAAGTGTTCATTTTGGCCTTCTCTCGCTGAGAAAACACTATTTGTGACCTGTGATACAAAAATGCCATAACTTTTGTTCAAAGTGAGTTTTCAGTCAAGTTTCAACCGGAAAGCATAGAAAGATGCATAAACTTGAAGTTACAGCTTGATTTCAGTGAGTTTTCATCAAAATACAGGAGTTCTGCATGAAGTGTTCATTTTGGCCTTCTCTCGCTGAGAAAACACTATTTGTGACCTGTGATACAAAAATGCCATAACTTTTGTTCAAAGTGAGTTTTCAGTCAAGTTTCAACCTGAAAGCATAGAAAGATGCATAAACTTGAAGTTACAGCTTGATTTCAGTGAGTTTTCATCAAAATACAGGAGTTCTGCATGAAGTGTTCATTTTGGCCTTCTATCGCTGAGAAAACACTATTTGTGACCTGTGATACAAAAATGCCATAACTTTTGTTCAAAGTGAGTTTTCAGTCAAGTTTCAACCTGAAAGCATAGAAAGATGCATAAACTTGAAGTTACAGCTTGATTTCAGTGACTTTTCGTCAAAATACAGGAGTTCTGCATGAAGTGTTCATTTTGGCCTTCTCTCGCTGAGAAAACGCTATTTGTGACCTGCGACACAGAACAGCCATAACTTTTGTTCAAAGTGAGTTTTCAGTCAAGTTTCAACCTGAAAGCATAGAAAGATGCATAAACTTGAAGTTACAGCTTGATTTCAGTGAGTTTTCATGAAAATACAAGAGTTCTGCATGAAGTGTTCATTTTGGCCTTCTCTCGCTGAGAAAACACTATTTGTGACCTGTGATACAAAAATGCCATAACTTTTGTTCAAAGTGAGTTTTCAGTCAAGTTTCAACCTGAAAGCATAGAAAATTGCATAAACTTGAAGTTACAGCTTGATTTCAGTGAGTTTTCATCAAAATACAGGAGTTCTGCATGAAGTGTTCATTTTGGCCTTCTCTCGCTGAGAAAACACTATTTGTGACCTGTGATACAAAAATGCCATAACTTTTGTTCAAAGTGAGTTTTCAGTCAAGTTTCAACCTGAAAGCATAGAAAGATGCATAAACTTGAAGTTACAGCTTGATTTCAGTGAGTTTTCATCAAAATACAGGAGTTCTGCATGAAGTGTTCATTTTGGCCTTCTCTCGCTGAGAAAACACTATTTGTGACCTGTGATACAAAAATGCCATAACTTTTGTTCAAAGTGAGTTTTCAGTCAAGTTTCAACCTGAAAGCATAGAAAGATGCATAAAATTGAAGTTACAGCTTGATTTCAGTGAGTTTTCATCAAAATACAGGAGTTCTGCATGAAGTGTTCATTTTGGCCTTCTCTCGCTGAGAAAACACTATTTGTGACCTGTGATACAAAAATGCCATAACTTTTGTTCAAAGTGAGTTTTCAGTCAAGTTTCAACCTGAAAGCATAGAAAGATGCATAAACTTGAAGTTACAGCTTGATTTCAGTGACTTTTCGTCAAAATACAGGAGTTCTGCTTGAAGTGTTCATTTTTGCCTTCTCTCGCTGAGAAAACGCTATTTGTGACCTGCGACACAGAACAGCCATAACTTTTGTTCAAAGTGAGTTTTCAGTCAAGTTTCAACCTGAAAGCATAGAAAGATACATAAGCTTGAAGTTACAGCTTGATTTCAGTGAGTTTTCATCAAAATACAGGAGTTCTGCATGAAGTGTTCATTTTGGCCTTCTCTCGCTGAGAAAACACTATTTGTGACCTGTGATACAAAAATGCCATAACTTTTGTTCAAAGTGAGTTTTCAGTCAAGTTTCAACCTGAAAGCATAGAAAGATGCATAAACTTGAAGTTACAGCTTGATTTCAGTGAGTTTTCATGAAAATACAGGAGTTCTGCATGAAGTGTTCATTTTGGCCTTCTCTCGCTGAGAAAACACTATTTGTGACCTGTGATACAAAAATGCCATAACTTTTCTTCAAAGTGAGTTTTCAGTCAAGTTTCAACCGGAAAGCATAGAAAGATGCATAAACTTGAAGTTACAGCTTGATTTCAGTGAGTTTTCATCAAAATACAGGAGTTCTGCATAAAGTGTTCATTTTGGCCTTCTCTCGCTGAGAAAACACTATTTGTGACCTGTGATACAAAAATGCCATAACTTTTGTTCAAAGTGAGTTTTCAGTCAAGTTTCAACCTGAAAGCATAGAAAGATGCATAAACTTGAAGTTACAGCTTGATTTCAGTGACTTTTCGTCAAAATAAAGGAGTTCTGCATGAAGTGTTCATTTTGGCCTTCTCTCGCTGAGAAAACGCTATTTGTGACCTGCGACACAGAACAGCCATAACTTTTGTTCAAAGTGAGTTTTCAGTCAAGTTTCAACCTGAAAGCATAGAAAGATGCATAAACTTGAAGTTACAGCTTGATTTCAGTGAGTTTTCATGAAAATACAGGAGTTCTGCATGAAGTGTTCATTTTGGCCTTCTCTCGCTGAGAAAACACTATTTGTGACCTGTGATACAAAAATGCCATAACTTTTGTTCAAAGTGAGTTTTCAGTCAAGTTTCAACCTGAAAGCATAGAAAGATGCATAAACTTGAAGTTACAGCTTGATTTCAGTGAGTTTTCATCAAAATACAGGAGTTCTGCATGAAGTGTTCATTTTGGCCTTCTCTCGCTGAGAAAACACTATTTGTGACCTGTGATACAAAAATGCCATAACTTTTGTTCAAAGTGAGTTTTCAGTCAAGTTTCAACCTGAAAGCATAGAAAGATGCATAAACTTGAAGTTACAGCTTGATTTCAGTGACTTTTCGTCAAAATACAGGAGTTCTGCATGAAGTGTTCATTTTGGCCTTCTCTCGCTGAGAAAACGCTATTTGTGACCTGCGACACAGAACAGCCATAACTTTTGTTCAAAGTGAGTTTTCAGTCAAGTTTCAACCTGAAAGCATAGAAAGATGCATAAACTTGAAGTTACAGCTTGATTTCAGTGAGTTTTCATCAAAATACAGGAGTTCCTACATGAAGTGTTCATTTTGGCCTTCTCTCGCTGAGAAAACACTATTTGTGACCTGTGATACAAAAATGCCATAACTTTTGTTCAAAGTGAGTTTTCAGTCAAGTTTCAACCTGAAAGCATAGAAAGATGCATAAACTTGAAGTTACAGCTTGATTTCAGTGATTTTTCATCAAAATACAGGAGTTCTGCATGAAGTGTTCATTTTGGCCTTCTCTCGCTGAGAAAACACTATTTGTGACCTGTGATACAAAAATGCCATAACTTTTGTTCAAAGTGAGTTTTCAGTCAAGTTTCAACCTGAAAGCATAGAAAGATGCATAAACTTGAAGTTACAGCTTGATTTCAGTGAGTTTTCATCAAAATACAGGAGTTCTGCATGAAGTGTTCATTTTGGCCTTCTCTCGCTGAGAAAACGCTATTTGTGACCTGCGACACAGAACAGCCATAACTTTTGTTCAAAGTGAGTTTTCAGTCAAGTTTCAACCTGAAAGCATAGAAAGATGCATAAACTTGAAGTTACAGCTTGATTTCAGTGATTTTTCATCAAAATACAGGAGTTCTGCATGAAGTGTTCATTTTGGCCTTCTCTCGCTGAGAAAACACTATTTGTGACCTGTGATACAAAAATGCCATAACTTTTGTTCAAAGTGAGTTTTCAGTCAAGTTTCAACCTGAAAGCATAGAAAGATGCATAAACTTGAAGTTACAGCTTGATTTCAGTGAGTTTTCATGAAAATACAGGAGTTCTGCATGAAGTGTTCATTTTGGCCTTCTCTCGCTGAGAAAACACTATTTGTGACCTGTGATACAAAAATGCCATAACTTTTGTTCAAAGTGAGTTTTCAGTCAAGTTTCAACCTGAAAGCATAGAAAGATGCATAAACTTGAAGTTACAGCTTGATTTCAGTGAGTTTTCATCAAAATACAGGAGTTCTGCATGAAGTGTTCATTTTGGCCTTCTCTCGCTGAGAAAACACTATTTGTGACCTGTGATACAAAAATGCCATAACTTTTGTTCAAAGTGAGTTTTCAGTCAAGTTTCAACCTGAAAGCATAGAAAGATGCATAAACTTGAAGTTACAGCTTGATTTCAGTGACTTTTCGTCAAAATACAGGAGTTCTGCATGAAGTGTTCATTTTGGCCTTCTCTCGCTGAGAAAACGCTATTTGTGACCTGCGACACAGAACAGCCATAACTTTTGTTCAAAGTGAGTTTTCAGTCAAGTTTCAACCTGAAAGCATAGAAAGATGCATAAACTTGAAGTTACAGCTTGATTTCAGTGAGTTTTCATCAAAATACAGGAGTTCCTACATGAAGTGTTCATTTTGGCCTTCTCTCGCTGAGAAAACACTATTTGTGACCTGTGATACAAAAATGCCATAACTTTTGTTCAAAGTGAGTTTTCAGTCAAGTTTCAACCTGAAAGCATAGAAAGATGCATAAACTTGAAGTTACAGCTTGATTTCAGTGATTTTTCATCAAAATACAGGAGTTCTGCATGAAGTGTTCATTTTGGCCTTCTCTCGCTGAGAAAACACTATTTGTGACCTGTGATACAAAAATGCCATAACTTTTGTTCAAAGTGAGTTTTCAGTCAAGTTTCAACCTGAAAGCATAGAAAGATGCATAAACTTGAAGTTACAGCTTGATTTCAGTGAGTTTTCATCAAAATACAGGAGTTCTGCATGAAGTGTTCATTTTGGCCTTCTCTCGCTGAGAAAACGCTATTTGTGACCTGCGACACAGAACAGCCATAACTTTTGTTCAAAGTGAGTTTTCAGTCAAGTTTCAACCTGAAAGCATAGAAAGATGCATAAACTTGAAGTTACAGCTTGATTTCAGTGAGTTTTCATCAAAATACAGGAGTTCTGCATGAAGTGTTCATTTTGGCCTTCTCTCGCTGAGAAAACACTATTTGTGACCTGTGATACAAAAATGCCATAACTTTTGTTAAAAAGTGAGTTTTCAGTCAAGTTTCAACCTGAAAGCATAGAAAGATGCATAAACTTGAAGTTACAGCTTGATTTCAGTGAGTTTTCATCAAAATACAGGAGTTCTGCATGAAGTGTTCATTTTGGCCTTCTCTCGCTGAGAAAACACTATTTGTGACTTGTGATACAAAAATGCCATAACTTTTGTTCAAAGTGAGTTTTTAGTCAAGTTTCAACCTGAAAACATAGAAAGATGCATAAACTTGAAGTTACAGCTTGATTTCTGTGAGTTTTCATCAAAATACAGGAGTTCTGCATGAAGTGTTCATTTTGGCCTTCTCTCGCTGAGAAAACACTATTTGTGACCTGTGATACAAAAATGCCATAACTTTTGTTCAAAGTGAGTTTTCAGTCAAGTTTCAACCGGAAAGCATAGAAAGATGCATAAACTTGAAGTTACAGCTTGATTTCAGTGAGTTTTCATGAAAATACAGGAGTTCTGCATGAAGTGTTCATTTTGGCCTTCTCTCGCTGAGAAAACACTATTTGTGACCTGTGATACAAAAATGCCATAACTTTTGTTCAAAGTGAGTTTTCAGTCAAGTTTCAACCTGAAAGCATAGAAAGATGCATAAACTTGAAGTTACAGCTTGATTTCAGTGAGTTTTCATGAAAATACAGGAGTTCTGCATGAAGTGTTCATTTTGGCCTTCTATCGCTGAGAAAACACTATTTGTGACCTGTGATACAAAAATGCCATAACTTTTGTTCAAAGTGAGTTTTCAGTCAAGTTTCAACCTGAAAGCATAGAAAGATGCATAAACTTGAAGTTACAGCTTGATTTCAGTGACTTTTCGTCAAAATACAGGAGTTCTGCATGAAGTGTTCATTTTGGCCTTCTCTCGCTGAGAAAACGCTATTTGTGACCTGCGACACAGAACAGCCATAACTTTTGTTCAAAGTGAGTTTTCAGTCAAGTTTCAACCTGAAAGCATAGAAAGATGCATAAACTTGAAGTTACAGCTTGATTTCAGTGAGTTTTCATGAAAATACAGGAGTTCTGCATGAAGTGTTCATTTTGGCCTTCTCTCGCTGAGAAAACACTATTTGTGACCTGTGATACAAAAATGCCATAACTTTTGTTCAAAGTGAGTTTTCAGTCAAGTTTCAACCTGAAAGCATAGAAAGATGCATAAACTTGAAGTTACAGCTTGATTTCAGTGAGTTTTCATCAAAATACAGGAGTTCTGCATGAAGTGTTCATTTTGGCCTTCTCTCGCTGAGAAAACACTATTTGTGACCTGCGACACAGAACAGCCATAACTTTTGTTCAAAGTGAGTTTTCAGTCAAGTTTCAACCGGAAAGCATAGAAAGATGCATAAACTTGAAGTTACAGCTTGATTTCAGTGAGTTTTCATGAAAATACAGGAGTTCTGCATGAAGTGTTCATTTTGTCCTTCTCTCGCTGAGAAAACACTATTTGTGACTTGTGATACAAAAATGCCATAACTTTTGTTCAAAGTGAGTTTTCAGTCAAGTTTCAACCTGAAAGCATAGAAAGATGCATAAACTTGAAGTTACAGATTGATTTCTTTGAGTTTTCATCAAAATACAGGAGTTCTGCATGAAGTGTTCATTTTGGCCTTCTCTCGCTGAGAAAACACTATTTGTGACCTGTGATACAAAAATGCCATAACTTTTGTTCAAAGTGAGTTTTCAGTCAAGTTTCAACCGGAAAGCATAGAAGGATGCATAAACTTGAAGTTACAGCTTGATTTCAGTGAGTTTTCATCAAAATACAGGAGTTCTGCATGAAGTGTTCATTTTGGCCTTCTCTCGCTGAGAAAACACTATTTGTGACCTGTGATACAAAAATGCCATAACTTTTGTTCAAAGTAAGTTTTCAGTCAAGTTTCAACCTGAAAGCATAGAAAGATGCATAAACTTGAAGTTACAGCTCTATTTCAGTGAGTTTTCATCAAAATACAGGAGTTCTGCATGAAGTGTTCATTTTGGCCTTCTCTCGCTGAGAAAACACTATTTGTGACCTGTGATACAAAAATGCCATAACTTTTGTTCAAAGTGAGTTTTCAGTCAAGTTTCAACCTGAAAGCATAGAAAGATGCATAAACTTGAAGTTACAGCTTGATTTCAGTGACTTTTCATCAAAATACAGGAGTTCTGCATGAAGTGTTCATTTTGGCCTTGTCTCGCTGAGAAAACGCTATTTGTGACCTGCGACACAGAACAGCCATAACTTTTGTTCAAAGTGAGTTTTCAGTCAAGTTTCAACCTGAAAGCATAGAAAGATGCATAAACTTGAAGTTACAGCTTGATTTCAGTGAGTTTTCATCAAAATACAGGAGTTCTGCATGAAGTGTTCATTTTGGCCTTCTCTCGCTAAGAAAACACTATTTGTGACCTGTGATACAAAAATGCCATAACTTTTGTTCAAAGTGAGTTTTCAGTCAAGTTTCAACCTGAAAGCATAGAAAGATGCATAAACTTGAAGTTACAGCTTGATTTCAGTGAGTTTTCATCAAAATACAGGAGTTCTGCATGAAGTGTTCATTTTGGCCTTCTCTCGCTGAGAAAACACTATTTGTGACCTGTGATACAAAAATGCCATAACTTTTGTTCAAAGTGAGTTTTCAGTCAAGTTTCAACCTGAAAGCATAGAAAGATGCATAAACTTGAAGTTACAGCTTGATTTCAGTGAGTTTTCATGAAAATACAGGAGTTCTGCATGAAGTGTTCATTTTGGCCTTCTCTCGCTGAGAAAACACTATTTGTGACTTGTGATACAAAAATGCCATAACTTTTGTTCAAAGTGAGTTTTCAAACAAGTTTCAACCTGAAAGCATAGAAAGATGCATAAACTTGAAGTTACAGCTTGATTTCTGTGAGTTTTCATCAAAATACAGGAGTTCTGCATGAAGTGTTCATTTTGGCCTTCTCTCGCTGAGAAAACACTATTTGTGACCTGTGATACAAAAATGCCATAACTTTTGTTCAAAGTGAGTTTTCAGTCAAGTTTCAACCGGAAAGCATAGAAAGATGCATAAACTTGAAGTTACAGCTTGATTTCAGTGAGTTTTCATGAAAATACAGGAGTTCTGCATGAAGTGTTCATTTTGGCCTTCTCTCGCTGAGAAAACACTATTTGTGACCTGTGATACAAAAATGCCATAACTTTTGTTCAAAGTGAGTTTTCAGTCAAGTTTCAACCTGAAAGCATAGAAAGATGCATAAACTTGAAGTTACAGCTTGATTTCAGTGAGTTTTCATCAAAATACAGGAGTTCTGCATGAAGTGTTCATTTTGGCCTTCTCTCGCTGAGAAAACACTATTTGTGACCTGTGATACAAAAATGCCATAACTTTTGTTCAAAGTGAGTTTTCAGTCAAGTTTCAACCTGAAAGCATAGAAAGATGCATAAACTTGAAGTTACAGCTTGATTTCAGTGAGTTTTCATCAAAATACAGGAGTTCTGCATGAAGTGTTCATTTTGGCCTTCTCTCGCTGAGAAAACACTATTTGTGACCTGTGATACAAAAATGCCATAACTTTTGTTCAAAGTGAGTTTTCAGTCAAGTTTCAACCTGAAAGCATAGAAAGATGCATAAACTTGAAGTTACAGCTTGATTTCAGTGACTTTTCGTCAAAATACAGGAGTTCTGCATGAAGTGTTCATTTTGGCCTTCTCTCGCTGAGAAAACGCTATTTGTGACCTGCGACACAGAACAGCCATAACTTTTGTTCAAAGTGAGTTTTCAGTCAAGTTTCAACCTGAAAGCATAGAAAGATGCATAAACTTGAAGTTACAGCTTGATTTCAGTGAGTTTTCATCAAAATACAGGAGTTCCTACATGAAGTGTTCATTTTGGCCTTCTCTCGCTGAGAAAACACTATTTGTGACCTGTGATACAAAAATGCCATAACTTTTGTTCAAAGTGAGTTTTCAGTCAAGTTTCAACCTGAAAGCATAGAAAGATGCATAAACTTGAAGTTACAGCTTGATTTCAGTGATTTTTAATCAAAATACAGGAGTTCTGCATGAAGTGTTCATTTTGGCCTTCTCTCGCTGAGAAAACACTATTTGTGACCTGTGATACAAAAATGCCATAATTTTTGTTCAAAGTGAGTTTTCAGTCAAGTTTCAACCTGAAAGCATAGAAAGATGCATAAACTTGAAGTTACAGCTTGATTTCAGTGAGTTTTCATCAAAATACAGGAGTTCTGCATGAAGTGTTCATTTTGGCCTTCTCTCGCTGAGAAAACGCTATTTGTGACCTGTGATACAAAAATGCCATAACTTTTGTTCAAAGTGAGTTTTCAGTCAAGTTTCAACCTGAAAGCATAGAAAGATGCATAAACTTGAAGTTACAGCTTGATTTCAGTGACTTTTCATCAAAATACAGGATTTCTGTATGAAGTGTTCATTTTGGCCTTCTCTTGCTGAGAAAACAATATTTGTGACCTCTGATACAAAAATGCCATAACTTTTGTTCAAAGTGAGTTTTCAGTCAAGTTTCAACCTGAAAGCATAGAAAGATGCATAAACTTGAAGTTACAGCTTGATTACAGTGAGTTTTCATCAAAATACAGGAGTTCTGCATGAAGTGTTCATTTTGGCCTTCTCTCGCTGAGAAAACACTATTTGTGACCTGTGATACAAAAATGCCATAACTTTTGTTCAAAGTGAGTTTTCAGTCAAGTTTCAACCGGAAAGCATAGAAAGATGCATAAACTTGAAGTTACAGCTTGATTTCAGTGAGTTTTCATCAAAATACAGGAGTTCTGCATGAAGTGTTCATTTTGGCCTTCTCTCGCTGAGAAAACACTATTTGTGACCTGTGATACAAAAATGCCATAACTTTTGTTCAAAGTGAGTTTTCAGTCAAGTTTCAACCTGAAAGCATAGAAAGATGCATAAACTTGAAGTTACAGCTTGATTTCAGTGACTTTTCATCAAAATACAGGAGTTCTGCATGAAGTGTTCATTTTGGCCTTGTCTCGCTGAGAAAACGCTATTTGTGACCTGCGACACGGAACAGCCATAACTTTTGTTCAAAGTGAGTTTTCAGTCAAGTTTCAACCTGAAAGCATAGAAAGATGCACAAACTTGAAGTTACAGCTTGATTTCAGTGAGTTGTCATCAAAATACAGGAGTTCTGCATGAAGTGTTCATTTTGGCCTTCTCTCGCTGAGAAAACACTATTTGTGACCTGTGATACAAAAATGCCATAACTTTTGTTCAAAGTGAGTTTTCAGTCAAGTTTCAACCTGAAAACATAGAAAGATGCATAAACTTGAAGTTACAGCTTGATTTCAGTGAGTTTTCATCAAAATACAGGAGTTCTGCATGAAGTGTTAATTTTGGCCTTCTCTCGCTGAGAAAACGCTATTTGTGACCTGCGACACAGAACAGCCATAACTTTTGTTCAAAGTGAGTTTTCAGTCAAGTTTCAACCTGAAAGCATAGAAAGATGCATAAACTTGAAGTTACAGCTTGATTTCAGTGAGTTTTCATCAAAATACAGGAGTTCTGCATGAAGTGTTCATTTTGGCCTTCTCTCGCTGAGAAAACGCTATTTGTGACCTGCGACACAAAACAGCCATAACTTTTGTTCAAAGTGAGTTTTCAGTCAAGTTTCAACCTGAAAGCATAGAAAGATGCATAAACTTGAAGTTACAGCTTGATTTCAGTGAGTTTTCATCAAAATACAGGAGTTCTGCATGAAGTGTTCATTTTGGCCTTCTCTCGCTGAGAAAACACTATTTGTGACCTGTGATACAAAAATGCCATAACTTTTGTTCAAAGTGAGTTTTCAGTCAAGTTTCAACCTGAAAGCATAGAAAGATGCATAAACTTGAAGTTACAGCTTGATTTCAGTGAGTTTTCATCAAAATACAGGAGTTCTGCATGAAGTGTTCATTTTGGCCTTCTCTCGCTGAGAAAACACTATTTGTGACCTGTGATACAAAAATGCCATAACTTTTGTTCAAAGTGAGTTTTCAGTCAAGTTTCAACCTGAAAGCATAGAAAGATGCATAAACTTGAAGTTACAGATTGATTTCTTTGAGTTTTCATCAAAATACAGGAGTTCTGCATGAAGTGTTCATTTTGGCCTTCTCTCGCTGAGAAAACACTATTTGTGACCTGTGATACAAAAATGCCATAACTTTTGTTCAAAGTGAGTTTTCAGTCAAGTTTCAACCGGAAAGCATAGAAAGATGCATAAACTTGAAGTTACAGCTTGATTTCAGTGAGTTTTCATCAAAATACAGGAGTTCTGCATGAAGTGTTCATTTTGGCCTTCTCTCGCTGAGAAAACACTATTTGTGACCTGTGATACAAAAATGCCATAACTTTTGTTCAAAGTGAGTTTTCAGTCAAGTTTCAACCTGAAAGCATAGAAAGATGCATAAACTTGAAGTTACAGCTTGATTTCAGTGAGTTTTCATCAAAATACAGGAGTTCTGCATGAAGTGTTCATTTTGGCCTTCTCTCTCTGAGAAAACACTATTTGTGACCTGTGATACAAAAATGCCATAACTTTTGTTCAAAGTGAGTTTTCAGTCAAGTTTCAACCTGAAAGCATAGAAAGATGCATAAACTTGAAGTTACAGCTTGATTTCAGTGACTTTTCATCAAAATACAGGAGTTCTGCATGAAGTGTTCATTTTGGCCTTGTCTCGCTGAGAAAACGCTATTTGTGACCTGCGACACAGAACAGCCATAACTTTTGTTCAAAATGAGTTTTCAGTCAAGTTTCAACCTGAAAGCATAGAAAGATGCATAAACTTGAAGTTACAGCTTGATTTCAGTGAGTTTTCATCAAAATACAGGAGTTCTGCATGAAGTGTTCATTTTGGCCTTCTCTCGCTAAGAAAACACTATTTGTGACCTGTGATACAAAAATGCCATAACTTTTGTTCAAAGTGAGTTTTCAGTCAAGTTTCAACCTGAAAGCATAGAAAGATGCATAAACTTGAAGTTACAGCTTGATTTCAGTGAGTTTTCATCAAAATACAGGAGTTCTGCATGAAGTGTTCATTTTGGCCTTCTCTCGCTGAGAAAACACTATTTGTGACCTGTGATACAAAAATGCCATAACTTTTGTTCAAAGTGAGTTTTCAGTCAAGTTTCAACCTGAAAGCATAGAAAGATGCATAAACTTGAAGTTACAGCTTGATTTCAGTGAGTTTTCATGAAAATACAGGAGTTCTGCATGAAGTGTTCATTTTGGCCTTCTCTCGCTGAGAAAACACTATTTGTGACTTGTGATACAAAAATGCCATAACTTTTGTTCAAAGTGAGTTTTCAATCAAGTTTCAACCTGAAAGCATAGAAAGATGCATAAACTTGAAGTTACAGCTTGATTTCTGTGAGTTTTCATCAAAATACAGGAGTTCTGCATGAAGTGTTCATTTTGGCCTTCTCTCGCTGAGAAAACACTATTTGTGACCTGTGATACAAAAATGCCATAACTTTTGTTCAAAGTGAGTTTTCAGTCAAGTTTCAACCGGAAAGCATAGAAAGATGCATAAACTTGAAGTTACAGCTTGATTTCAGTGAGTTTTCATCAAAATACAGGAGTTCTGCATGAAGTGTTCATTTTGGCCTTCTCTCGCTGAGAAAACACTATTTGTGACCTGTGATACAAAAATGCCATAACTTTTGTTCAAAGTGAGTTTTCAGTCAAGTTTCAACCTGAAAGCATAGAAAGATGCATAAACTTGAAGTTACAGCTTGATTTCAGTGAGTTTTCATCAAAATACAGGAGTTCTGCATGAAGTGTTCATTTTGGCCTTCTCTCGCTGAGAAAACACTATTTGTGACCTGTGATACAAAAATGCCATAACTTTTGTTCAAAGTGAGTTTTCAGTCAAGTTTCAACCTGAAAGCATAGAAAGATGCATAAACTTGAAGTTACAGCTTGATTTCAGTGAGTTTTCATGAAAATACAGGAGTTCTGCATGAAGTGTTCATTTTGGCCTTCTCTCGCTGAGAAAACACTATTTGTGACCTGTGATACAAAAATGCCATAACTTTTGTTCAAAGTGAGTTTTCAGTCAAGTTTCAACCTGAAAGCATAGAAAGATGCATAAACTTGAAGTTACAGCTTGATTTCAGTGAGTTTTCATCAAAATACAGGAGTTCTGCATGAAGTGTTCATTTTGGCCTTCTCTCGCTGAGAAAACGCTATTTGTGACCTGTGATACAAAAATGCCATAACTTTTGTTCAAAGTGAGTTTTCAGTCAAGTTTCAACCTGAAAGCATAGAAAGATGCATAAACTTGAAGTTACAGCTTGATTTCAGTGACTTTTCATCAAAATACAGGATTTCTGCATGAAGTGTTCATTTTGGCCTTCTCTTGCTGAGAAAACAATATTTGTGACCTGTGATACAAAAATGCCATAACTTTTGTTCAAAGTGAGTTTTCAGTCAAGTTTCAACCTGAAAGCATAGAAAGATGCATAAACTTGAAGTTACAGCTTGATTTCAGTGAGTTTTCATCAAAATACAGGAGTTCTGCATGAAGTGTTCATTTTGGCCTTCTCTCGCTGAGAAAACACTATTTGTGACCTGTGATACAAAAATGCCATAACTTTTGTTCAAAGTGAGTTTTCAGTCAAGTTTCAACCGGAAAGCATAGAAAGATGCATAAACTTGAAGTTACAGCTTGATTTCAGTGAGTTTTCATCAAAATACAGGAGTTCTGCATGAAGTGTTCATTTTGGCCTTCTCTCGCTGAGAAAACACTATTTGTGACCTGTGATACAAAAATGCCATAACTTTTGTTCAAAGTGAGTTTTCAGTCAAGTTTCAACCTGAAAGCATAGAAAGATGCATAAACTTGAAGTTACAGCTTGATTTCAGTGACTTTTCATCAAAATACAGGAGTTCTGCATGAAGTGTTCATTTTGGCCTTGTCTCGCTGAGAAAACGCTATTTGTGACCTGCGACACGGAACAGCCATAACTTTTGTTCAAAGTGAGTTTTCAGTCAAGTTTCAACCTGAAAGCATAGAAAGATGCACAAACTTGAAGTTACAGCTTGATTTCAGTGAGTTGTCATCAAAATACAGGAGTTCTGCATGAAGTGTTCATTTTGGCCTTCTCTCGCTGAGAAAACACTATTTGTGACCTGTGATACAAAAATGCCATAACTTTTGTTCAAAGTGAGTTTTCAGTCAAGTTTCAACCTGAAAACATAGAAAGATGCATAAACTTGAAGTTACAGCTTGATTTCAGTGAGTTTTCATCAAAATACAGGAGTTCTGCATGAAGTGTTAATTTTGGCCTTCTCTCGCTGAGAAAACGCTATTTGTGACCTGCGACACAGAACAGCCATAACTTTTGTTCAAAGTGAGTTTTCAGTCAAGTTTCAACCTGAAAGCATAGAAAGATGCATAAACTTGAAGTTACAGCTTGATTTCAGTGAGTTTTCATCAAAATACAGGAGTTCTGCATGAAGTGTTCATTTTGGCCTTGTCTCGCTGAGAAAACACTATTTGTGACCTGTGATACAAAAATGCCATAACTTTTGTTCAAAGTGAGTTTTCAGTCAAGTTTCAACCTGAAAGCATAGAAAGATGCATAAACTTGAAGTTACAGCTTGATTTCAGTGAGTTTTCATCAAAATACAGGAGTTCTGCATGAAGTGTTCATTTTGGCCTTCTCTCGCTGAGAAAACACTATTTGTGACTTGTGATACAAAAATGCCATAACTTTTGTTCAAAGTGAGTTTTCAGTCAAGTTTCAACCTGAAAGCATAGAAAGATGCATAAACTTGAAGTTACAGCTTGATTTCAGTGAGTTTTCATCAAAATAAAGGAGTTCTGCATGAAGTGTTCATTTTGGCCTTCTCTCGCTGAGAAAACGCTATTTGTGACCTGCGACACAGAACAGCCATAACTTTTGTTCAAAGTGAGTTTTCAGTCAAGTTTCAACCTGAAAGCATAGAAAGATGCATAAACTTGAAGTTACAGCTTGATTTCAGTGAGTTTTCATCAAAATACAGGAGTTCTGCATGAAGTGTTCATTTTGGCCTTCTCTCGCTGAGAAAACACTATTTGTGACCTGTGATACAAAAATGCCATAACTTTTGTTCAAAGTGAGTTTTCAGTCAAGTTTCAACCGGAAAGCATAGAAAGATGCATAAACTTGAAGTTACAGCTTGATTTCAGTGAGTTTTCATCAAAATACAGGAGTTCTGCATGAAGTGTTCATTTTGGCCTTCTCTCGCTGAGAAAACACTATTTGTGACCTGTGATACAAAAATGCCATAACTTTTGTTCAAAGTGAGTTTTCAGTCAAGTTTCAACCTGAAAGCATAGAAAGATGCATAAACTTGAAGTTACAGCTTGATTTCAGTGAGCTTTCATGAAAATACAGGAGTCCTGCATGAAGTGTTCATTTTGGCCTTCTCTCGCTGAGAAAACACTATTTGTGACCTGTGATACAAAAATGCCATAACTTTTGTTCAAAGTGAGTTTTCAGTCAAGTTTCAACCTGAAAGCATAGAAAGATGCATAAACTTGAAGTTACAGCTTGATTTCAGTGAGCTTTCATGAAAATACAGGAGTCCTGCATGAAGTGTTCATTTTGGCCTTCTCTCGCTGAGAAAACACTATTTGTGACCTGTGATACAAAAATGCCATAACTTTTGTTCAAAGTGAGTTTTCAGTCAAGTTTCAACCTGAAAGCATAGAAAGATGCATAAACTTGAAGTTACAGCTTGATTTCAGTGAGTTTTCATCAAAATACAGGAGTTCTGCATGAAGTGTTCATTTTGGCCTTGTCTCGCTGAGAAAACGCTATTTGTGACCTGCGACACGGAACAGCCATAACTTTTGTTCAAAGTGAGTTTTCAGTCAAGTTTCAACCTGAAAGCATAGAAAGATGCACAAACTTGAAGTTACAGCTTGATTTCAGTGAGTTGTCATCAAAATACAGGAGTTCTGCATGAAGTGTTCATTTTGGCCTTCTCTCGCTGAGAAAACACTATTTGTGACCTGTGATACAAAAATGCCATAACTTTTGTTCAAAGTGAGTTTTCAGTCAAGTTTCAACCTGAAAACATAGAAAGATGCATAAACTTGAAGTTACAGCTTGATTTCAGTGAGTTTTCATCAAAATACAGGAGTTCTGCATGAAGTGTTAATTTTGGCCTTCTCTCGCTGAGAAAACGCTATTTGTGACCTGCGACACAGAACAGCCATAACTTTTGTTCAAAGTGAGTTTTCAGTCAAGTTTCAACCTGAAAGCATAGAAAGATGCATAAACTTGAAGTTACAGCTTGATTTCAGTGAGTTTTCATCAAAATACAGGAGTTCTGCATGAAGTGTTCATTTTGGCCTTCTCTCGCTGAGAAAACACTATTTGTGACCTGTGATACAAAAATGCCATAACTTTTGTTCAAAGTGAGTTTTCAGTCAAGTTTCAACCTGAAAGCATAGAAAGATGCATAAACTTGAAGTTACAGCTTGATTTCAGTGAGTTTTCATCAAAATACAGGAGTTCTGCATGAAGTGTTCATTTTGGCCTTCTCTCGCTGAGAAAACACTATTTGTGACTTGTGATACAAAAATGCCATAACTTTTGTTCAAAGTGAGTTTTCAGTCAAGTTTCAACCTGAAAGCATAGAAAGATGCATAAACTTGAAGTTACAGCTTGATTTCAGTGAGTTTTCATCAAAATAAAGGAGTTCTGCATGAAGTGTTCATTTTGGCCTTCTCTCGCTGAGAAAACGCTATTTGTGACCTGCGACACAGAACAGCCATAACTTTTGTTCAAAGTGAGTTTTCAGTCAAGTTTCAACCTGAAAGCATAGAAAGATGCATAAACTTGAAGGTACAGCTTGATTTCAGTGAGTTTTCATCAAAATACAGGAGTTCTGCATGAAGTGTTCATTTTGGCCTTCTCTCGCTGAGAAAACACTATTTGTGACCTGTGATACAAAAATGCCATAACTTTTGTTCAAAGTGAGTTTTCAGTCAAGTTTCAACCTGAAAGCATAGAAAGATGCATAAACTTGAAGTTACAGCTTGATTTCAGTGAGTTTTCATCAAAATACAGGAGTTCTGCATGAAGTGTTCATTTTGGCCTTCTCTCGCTGAGAAAACACTATTTGTGACCTGTGATACAAAAATGCCATAACTTTTGTTCAAAGTGAGTTTTCAGTCAAGTTTCAACCTGAAAGCATAGAAAGATGCATAAACTTGAAGTTACAGCTTGATTTCAGTGAGCTTTCATGAAAATACAGGAGTCCTGCATGAAGTGTTCATTTTGGCCTTCTCTCGCTGAGAAAACACTATTTGTGACCTGTGATACAAAAATGCCATAACTTTTGTTCAAAGTGAGTTTTCAGTCAAGTTTCAACCTGAAAGCATAGAAAGATGCATAAACTTGAAGTTACAGCTTGATTTCAGTGAGCTTTCATGAAAATACAGGAGTCCTGCATGAAGTGTTCATTTTGGCCTTCTCTCGCTGAGAAAACACTATTTGTGACCTGTGATACAAAAATGCCATAACTTTTG
Source organism: Aulostomus chinensis (assembly GCF_037954235.1). NCBI lineage: Eukaryota > Metazoa > Chordata > Actinopteri > Syngnathiformes > Aulostomidae > Aulostomus > Aulostomus chinensis. The sequence goes on from NW_028234212.1 coordinate 42,535, forward strand.
TTCAAAGTGAGTTTTCAGTCAAGTTTCAACCTGAAAGCATAGAAAGATGCATAAACTTGAAGTTACAGCTTGATTTCAGTGAGTTTTCATCAAAATACAGGAGTTCTGCATGAAGTGTTCATTTTGGCCTTCTCTCGCTGAGAAAACACTATTTGTGACTTGTGATACAAAAATGCCATAACTTTTGTTCAAAGTGAGTTTTCAGTCAAGTTTCAACCTGAAAGCATAGAAAGATGCATAAACTTGAAGTTACAGCTTGATTTCTGTGAGTTTTCATCAAAATACAGGAGTTCTGCATGAAGTGTTCATTTTGGCCTTCTCTCGCTGAGAAAACACTATTTGTGACCTGTGATACAAAAATGCCATAACTTTTGTTCAAAGTGAGTTTTCAGTCAAGTTTCAACCGGAAAGCATAGAAAGATGCATAAACTTGAAGTTACAGCTTGATTTCAGTGAGTTTTCATCAAAATACAGGAGTTCTGCATGAAGTGTTCATTTTGGCCTTCTCTCGCTGAGAAAACACTATTTGTGACCTGTGATACAAAAATGCCATAACTTTTGTTCAAAGTGAGTTTTCAGTCAAGTTTCAACCTGAAAGCATAGAAAGATGCATAAACTTGAAGTTACAGCTTGATTTCAGTGACTTTTCATCAAAATACAGGAGTTCTGCATGAAGTGTTCATTTTGGCCTTGTCTCGCTGAGAAACAATATTTGTGACCTGCGACACAGAACAGCCATAACTTTTGTTCAAAGTGAGTTTTCAGTCAAGTTTCAACCTGAAAGCATAGAAAGATGCATAAACTTGAAGTTACAGCTTGATTTCAGTGACTTTTCATCAAAATACAGGAGTTCTGCATGAAGTGTTCATTTTGGCCTTCTCTCGCTGAGAAAACACTATTTGTGACTTGTGATACAAAAATGCCATAACTTTTGTTCAAAGTGAGTTTTCAGTCAAGTTTCAACCTGAAAGCATAGAAAGATGCATAAACTTGAAGTTACAGCTTGATTTCAGTGAGTTTTCATCAAAATAAAGGAGTTCTGCATGAAGTGTTCATTTTGGCCTTCTCTCGCTGAGAAAACGCTATTTGTGACCTGCGACACAGAACAGCCATAACTTTTGTTCAAAGTGAGTTTTCAGTCAAGTTTCAACCTGAAAGCATAGAAAGATGCATAAACTTGAAGTTACAGCTTGATTTCAGTGAGTTTTCATCAAAATACAGGAGTTCTGCATGAAGTGTTCATTTTGGCCTTCTCTCGGTGAGAAAACACTATTTGTGACCTGTGATACAAAAATGCCATAACTTTTGTTCAAAGTGAGTTTTCAGTCAAGTTTCAACCTGAAAGCATAGAAAGATGCATAAACTTGAAGTTACAGCTTGATTTCAGTGAGTTTTCATCAAAATACAGGAGTTCTGCATGAAGTGTTCATTTTGGCCTTCTCTCGCTGAGAAAACACTATTTGTGACCTGTGATACAAAAATGCCATAACTTTTGTTCAAAGTGAGTTTTCAGTCAAGTTTCAACCTGAAAGCATAGAAAGATGCATAAACTTGAAGTTACAGCTTGATTTCAGTGAGTTTTCATCAAAATACAGGAGTTCTGCATGAAGTGTTCATTTTGGCCTTCTCTCGCTGAGAAAACACTATTTGTGACCTGTGATACAAAAATGCCATAACTTTTGGTCAAAGTGAGTTTTCAGTCAAGTTTCAACCTGAAAGCATAGAAAGATGCATAAACTTGAAGTTACAGCTTGATTTCAGTGAGCTTTCATGAAAATACAGGAGTCCTGCATGAAGTGTTCATTTTGGCCTTCTCTCGCTGAGAAAACACTATTTGTGACCTGTGATACAAAAATGCCATAACTTTTGTTCAAAGTGAGTTTTCAGTCAAGTTTCAACCTGAAAGCATAGAAAGATGCATAAACTTGAAGTTACAGCTTGATTTCAGTGAGTTTTCATCAAAATACAGGAGTTCTGCATGAAGTGTTCATTTTGGCCTTCTCTCGCTGAGAAAACACTATTTGTGACTTGTGATACAAAAATGCCATAACTTTTGTTCAAAGTGAGTTTTCAGTCAAGTTTCAACCTGAAAGCATAGAAAGATGCATAAACTTGAAGTTACAGCTTGATTTCTGTGAGTTTTCATCAAAATACAGGAGTTCTGCATGAAGTGTTCATTTTGGCCTTCTCTCGCTGAGAAAACACTATTTGTGACCTGTGATACAAAAATGCCATAACTTTTGTTCAAAGTGAGTTTTCAGTCAAGTTTCAACCGGAAAGCATAGAAAGATGCATAAACTTGAAGTTACAGCTTGATTTCAGTGAGTTTTCATCAAAATACAGGAGTTCTGCATGAAGTGTTCATTTTGGCCTTCTCTCGCTGAGAAAACACTATTTATGACCTGTGATACAAAAATGCCATAACTTTTGTTCAAAGTGAGTTTTCAGTCAAGTTTCAACCTGAAAGCATAGAAAGATGCATAAACTTGAAGTTACAGCTTGATTTCAGTGACTTTTCATCAAAATACAGGAGTTCTGCATGAAGTGTTCATTTTGGCCTTGTCTCGCTGAGAAACAATATTTGTGACCTGCGACACAGAACAGCCATAACTTTTGTTCAAAGTGAGTTTTCAGTCAAGTTTCAACCTGAAAGCATAGAAAGATGCATAAACTTGAAGTTACAGCTTGATTTCAGTGACTTTTCATCAAAATACAGGAGTTCTGCATGAAGTGTTCATTTTGGCCTTCTCTCGCTGAGAAAACACTATTTGTGACCTGTGATACAAAAATGCCATAACTTTTCTTCAAAGTGAGTTTTCAGTCAAGTTTCAACCTGAAAGCATAGAAAGATGCATAAACTTGAAGTTACAGCTTGATTTCAGTGACTTTTCATCAAAATACAGGAGTTCTGCATGAAGTGTTCATTTTGGCCTTGTCTCGCTGAGAAAACGCTATTTGTGACCTGCGACACAGAACAGCCATAACTTTTGTTCAAAGTGAGTTTTCAGTCAAGTTTCAACCTGAAAGCATAGAAAGATGCATAAACTTGAAGTTACAGCTTGATTTCAGTGAGTTTTCATGAAAATACAGGAGTTCTGCATGAAGTGTTCATTTTGGCCTTCTCTCGCTGAGAAAACACTATTTGTGACCTGTGATACAAAAATGCCATAACTTTTGTTCAAAGTGAGTTTTCAGTCAAGTTTCAATCTGAAAGCATAGAAAGATGCATAAACTTGAAGTTACAGCTTGATTTCAGTGACTTTTCGTCAAAATACAGGAGTTCTGCATGAAGTGTTCATTTTGGCCTTCTCTCGCTGAGAAAACGCTATTTGTGACCTGCGACACAGAACAGCCATAACTTTTGTTCAAAGTGAGTTTTCAGTCAAGTTTCAACCTGAAAGCATAGAAAGATGCATAAACTTGAAGTTACAGCTTGATTTCAGTGAGTTTTCATCAAAATACAGGAGTTCTGCATGAAGTGTTCATTTTGGCCTTCTCTCGCTGAGAAAACACTATTTGTGACCTGTGATACAAAAATGCCATAACTTTTGTTCAAAGTGAGTTTTCAGTCAAGTTTCAACCTGAAAGCATAGAAAGATGCATAAACTTGAAGTTACAGCTTGATTTCAGTGACTTTTCGTCAAAATACAGGAGTTCTGCATGAAGTGTTCATTTTGGCCTTCTCTCGCTGAGAAAACGCTATTTGTGACCTGCGACACAGAACAGCCATAACTTTTGTTCAAAGTGAGTTTTCAGTCAAGTTTCAACCTGAAAGCATAGAAAGATGCATAAACTTGAAGTTACAGCTTGATTTCTTTGAGTTTTCATCAAAATACAGGAGTTCTGCATGAAGTGTTCATTTTGGCCTTCTCTCGCTGAGAAAACACTATTTGTGACCTGTGATACAAAAATGCCATAACTTTTGTTCAAAGTGAGTTTTCAGTCAAGTTTCAACCTGAAAGCATAGAAAGATGCATAAACTTGAAGTTACAGCTTGATTTCAGTGAGTTTTCATCAAAATACAGGAGTTCTGCATGAAGTGTTCATTTTGGCCTTCTCTCGCTGAGAAAACACTATTTGTGACCTGTGATACAAAAATGCCATAACTTTTGTTCAAAGTGAGTTTTCAGTCAAGTTTCAACCTGAAAGCATAGAAAGATGCATAAACTTGAAGTTACAGCTTGATTTCAGTGAGTTTTCATCAAAATACAGGAGTTCTGCATGAAGTGTTCATTTTGGCCTTCTCTCGCTGAGAAAACACTATTTGTGACCTGTGATACAAAAATGCCATAACTTTTGTTCAAAGTGAGTTTTCAGTCAAGTTTCAACCTGAAAGCATAGAAAGATGCATAAACTTGAAGTTACAGCTTGATTTCAGTGAGTTTTCATCAAAATACAGGAGTTCTGCATGAAGTGTTCATTTTGGCCTTCTCTCGCTGAGAAAACGCTATTTGTGACCTGTGATACAAAAATTCCATAACTTTTGTTCAAAGTGAGTTTTCAGTCAAGTTTCAACCTGAAAGCATAGAAAGATGCATAAAATTGAAGTTACAGCTTGATTTCAGTGAGTTTTCATCAAAATACAGGAGTTCTGCATGAAGTGTTCATTTTGGCCTTCTCTCGCTGAGAAAACGCTATTTGTGACCTGTGATACAAAAATGCCATAACTTTTGTTCAAAGTGAGTTTTCAGTCAAGTTTCAACCTGAAAGCATAGAAAGATGAATAAACTTGAAGTTACAGCTTGATTTCAGTGAGTTTTCATCAAAATACAGGAGTTCTGCATGAAGTGTTCATTTTGGCCTTCTCTCGCTGAGAAAACGCTATTTGTGACCTGTGATACAAAAATGCCATAACTTTTGTTCAAAGTGAGTTTTCAGTCAAGTTTCAACCTGAAAGCATAGAAAGATGCATAAACTTGAAGTTACAGCTTGATTTCTGTGAGTTTTCATCAAAATACAGGAGTTCTGCATGAAGTGTTCATTTTGGCCTTCTCTCGCTGAGAAAACACTATTTGTGACCTGTGATACAAAAATGCCATAACTTTTGTTCAAAGTGAGTTTTCAGTCAAGTTTCAACCTGAAAGCATAGAAAGATGCATAAACTTGAAGTTACAGCTTGATTTCAGTGAGTTTTCATGAAAATACAGGAGTTCTGCATGAAGTGTTCATTTTGGCCTTCTCTCGCTGAGAAAACACTATTTGTGACCTGTGATACAAAAATGCCATAACTTTTGTTCAAAGTGAGTTTTCAGTCAAGTTTCAACCTGAAAGCATAGAAAGATGCATAAACTTGAAGTTACAGCTTGATTTCAGTGAGTTTTCATGAAAATACAGGAGTTCTGCATGAAGTGTTCATTTTGGCCTTCTCTCGCTGAGAAAACACTATTTGTGACCTGTGATACAAAAATGCCATAACTTTTGTTCAAAGTGAGTTTTCAGTCAAGTTTCAATCTGAAAGCATAGAAAGATGCATAAACTTGAAGTTACAGCTTGATTTCAGTGACTTTTCGTCAAAATACAGGAGTTCTGCATGAAGTGTTCATTTTGGCCTTCTCTCGCTGAGAAAACGCTATTTGTGACCTGCGACACAGAACAGCCATAAATTTTGTTCAAAGTGAGTTTTCAGTCAAGTTTCAACCTGAAAGCATAGAAAGATGCATAAACTTGAAGTTACAGCTTGATTTCAGTGAGTTTTCATCAAAATACAGGAGTTCTGCATGAAGTGTTCATTTTGGCCTTCTCTCGCTGAGAAAACGCTATTTGTGACCTGCGACACAGAACAGCCATAACTTTTGTTCAAAGTGAGTTTTCAGTCAAGTTTCAACCTGAAAGCATAGAAAGATGCAGAAACTTGAAGTTACAGCTTGATTTCAGTGAGTTTTCATCAAAATACAGGAGTTCTGCATGAAGTGTTCATTTTGGCCTTCTCTCGCTGAGAAAACACTATTTGTGACCTGTGATACAAAAATGCCATAACTTTTGTTCAAAGTGAGTTTTCAGTCAAGTTTCAACCTGAAAGCATAGAAAGATGCATAAACTTGAAGTTACAGCTTGATTTCAGTGAGTTTTCATCAAAATACAGGAGTTCTGCATGAAGTGTTCATTTTGGCCTTCTCTCGCTGAGAAAACAATATTTGTGACTTGTGATACAAAAATGCCATAACTTTTGTTCAAAGTGAGTTTTCAGTCAAGTTTCAACCTGAAAGCATAGAAAGATGCATAAACTTGAAGTTACAGCTTGATTTCTGTGAGTTTTCATCAAAATACAGGAGTTCTGCATGAAGTGTTCATTTTGGCCTTCTCTCGCTGAGAAAACACTATTTGTGACCTGCGACACAGAACAGCCATAACTTTTGTTCAAAGTGAGTTTTCAGTCAAGTTTCAACCTGAAAGCATAGAAAGATGCATAAACTTGAAGTTACAGCTTGATTTCAGTGACTTTTCGTCAAAATACAGGAGTTCTGCATGAAGTGTTCATTTTGGCCTTCTCTCGCTGAGAAAACGCTATTTGTGACCTGCGACACAGAACAGCCATAACTTTTGTTCAAAGTGAGTTTTCAGTCAAGTTTCAACCTGAAAGCATAGAAAGATGCATAAGCTTGAAGATACAGCTTGATTTCAGTGAGTTTTCATCAAAATACAGGAGTTCTGCATGAAGTGTTCATTTTGGCCTTCTCTCGCTGAGAAAACACTATTTGTGACCTGTGATACAAAAATGCCATAACTTTTGTTCAAAGTGAGTTTTCAGTCAAGTTTCAACCTGAAAGCATAGAAAGATGCATAAACTTGAAGTTACAGCTTGATTTCAGTGAGTTTTCATCAAAATACAGGAGTTCTGCATGAAGTGTTCATTTTGGCCTTCTCTCGCTGAGAAAACACTATTTGTGACCTGTGATACAAAAATGCCATAACTTTTGTTCAAAGTGAGTTTTCAGTCAAGTTTCAACCTGAAAGCATAGAAAGATGCATAAACTTGAAGTTACAGCTTGATTTCAGTGAGTTTTCATCAAAATACAGGAGTTCTGCATGAAGTGTTCATTTTGGCCTTCTCTCGCTGAGAAAACGCTATTTGTGACCTGTGATACAAAAATGCCATAACTTTTGTTCAAAGTGAGTTTTCAGTCAAGTTTCAACCTGAAAGCATAGAAAGATGCATAAAATTGAAGTTACAGCTTGATTTCAATGAGTTTTCATCAAAATACAGGAGTTCTGCATGAAGTGTTCATTTTGGCCTTCTCTCGCTGAGAAAACACTATTTGTGACCTGTGATACAAAAATGCCATAACTTTTGTTCAAAGTGAGTTTTCAGTCAAGTTTCAACCTGAAAGCATAGAAAGATGCATAAACTTGAAGTTACAGCTTGATTTCAGTGAGTTTTCATGAAAATACAGGAGTTCTGCATGAAGTGTTCATTTTGGCCTTCTCTCGCTGAGAAAACACTATTTGTGACCTGTGATACAAAAATGCCATAACTTTTGTTCAAAGTGAGTTTTCAGTCAAGTTTCAACCTGAAAGCATAGAAAGATGCATAAACTTGAAGTTACAGCTTGATTTCAGTGAGTTTTCATGAAAATACAGGAGTTCTGCATGAAGTGTTCATTTTGGCCTGCTCTCGCTGAGAAAACACTATTTGTGACCTGTGATACAAAAATGCCATAACTTTTGTTCAAAGTGAGTTTTCAGTCAAGTTTCAACCTGAAAGCATAGAAAGATGCATAAACTTGAAGTTACAGCTTGATTTCAGTGAGTTTTCATCAAAATACAGGAGTTCTGCATGAAGTGTTCATTTTGGCCTTCTCTCGCTGAGAAAACACTATTTGTGACCTGTGATACAAAAATGCCATAACTTTTGTTCAAAGTGAGTTTTCAGTCAAGTTTCAACCTGAAAGCATAGAAAGATGCATAAACTTGAAGTTACAGCTTGATTTCAGTGAGTTTTCATGAAAATACAGGAGTTCTGCATGAAGTGTTCATTTTGGCCTTCTCTCGCTGAGAAAACACTATTTGTGACCTGTGATACAAAAATGCCATAACTTTTGTTCAAAGTGAGTTTTCAGTCAAGTTTCAACCTGAAAGCATAGAAAGATGCATAAACTTGAAGTTACAGCTTGATTTCAGTGAGTTTTCATCAAAATACAGGAGTTCTGCATGAAGTGTTCATTTTGGCCTTCTCTCGCTGAGAAAACACTATTTGTGACCTGTGATACAAAAATGCCATAACTTTTGTTCAAAGTGAGTTTTCAGTCAAGTTTCAACCTGAAAGCATAGAAAGATGCATAAACTTGAAGTTACAGCTTGATTTCAGTGACTTTTCATCAAAATACTGGAGTTCTGCATGAAGTGTTCATTTTGGCCTTGTCTCGCTGAGAAAACGCTATTTGTGACCTGCGACACAGAACAGCCATAACTTTTGTTCAAAGTGAGTTTTCAGTCAAGTTTCAACCTGAAAGCATAGAAAGATGCATAAACTTGAAGTTACAGCTTGATTTCAGTGAGTTTTCATCAAAATACAGGAGTTCTGCATGAAGTGTTCATTTTGGCCTTCTCTCGCTGAGAAAACACTATTTGTGACCTGCGACACAGAACAGCCATAACTTTTGTTCAAAGTGAGTTTTCAGTCAAGTTTCAACCTGAAAGCATAGAAAGATGCATAAACTTGAAGTTACAGCTTGATTTCAGTGAGTTTTCATCAAAATACAGGAGTTCTGCATGAAGTGTTCATTTTGGCCTTCTCTCGCTGAGAAAACACTATTTGTGACCTGTGATACAAAAATGCCATAACTTTTGTTCAAAGTGAGTTTTCAGTCAAGTTTCAACCTGAAAGCATAGAAAGATGCATAAACTTGAAGTTACAGCTTGATTTCAGTGACTTTTCATCAAAATACAGGAGTTCTGCATGAAGTGTTCATTTTGGCCTTCTCTCGCTGAGAAAACACTATTTGTGACCTGTGATACAAAAATGCCATAACTTTTGTTCAAAGTGAGTTTTCAGTCAAGTTTCAACCTGAAAGCATAGAAAGATGCATAAACTTGAAGTTACAGCTTGATTTCAGTGACTTTTCATCAAAATACAGGAGTTCTGCATGAAGTGTTCATTTTGGCCTTCTCTCGCTGAGAAAACACTATTTGTGACCTGTGATACAAAAATGCCATAACTTTTGTTCAAAGTGAGTTTTCAATCAAGTTTCAACCTGAAAGCATAGAAAGATGCATAAACTTGAAGTTACAGCTTGATTTCAGTGACTTTTCATCAAAATACAGGAGTTCTGCATGAAGTGTTCATTTTGGCCTTCTCTCGCTGAGAAAACGCTATTTGTGACCTGCGACACAGAACAGCCATAACTTTTGTTCAAAGTGAGTTTTCAGTCAAGTTTCAACCTGAAAGCATAGAAAGATGCATAAACTTGAAGTTACAGCTTGATTTCAGTGAGTTTTCATCAAAATACAGGAGTTCTGCATGAAGTGTTCATTTTGGCCTTCTCTCGCTGAGAAAACACTATTTGTGACCTGTGATACAAAAATGCCATAACTTTTGTTCAAAGTGAGTTTTCAGTCAAGTTTCAACCTGAAAGCATAGAAAGATGCATAAACTTGAAGTTACAGCTTGATTTCAGTGAGTTTTCATCAAAATACAGGAGTTCTGCATGAAGTGTTCATTTTGGCCTTCTCTCGCTGAGAAAACACTATTTGTGACCTGTGATACAAAAATGCCATAACTTTTGTTCAAAGTGAGTTTTCAGTCAAGTTTCAACCTGAAAGCATAGAAAGATGCATAAACTTGAAGTTACAGCTTGATTTCAGTGAGTTTTCATGAAAATACAGGAGTTCTGCATGAAGTGTTCATTTTGGCCTTCTCTCGCTGAGAAAACACTATTTGTGACCTGTGATACAAAAATGCCATAACTTTTGTTCAAAGTGAGTTTTCAGTCAAGTTTCAACCTGAAAGCATAGAAAGATGCATAAACTTGAAGTTACAGCTTGATTTCAGTGAGTTTTCATCAAAATACAGGAGTTCTGCATGAAGTGTTCATTTTGGCCTTCTCTCGCTGAGAAAACACTATTTGTGACCTGTGATACAAAAATGCCATAACTTTTGTTCAAAGTGAGTTTTCAGTCAAGTTTCAACCTGAAAGCATAGAAAGATGCATAAACTTGAAGTTACAGCTTGATTTCAGTGAGTTTTCATCAAAATACAGGAGTTCTGCATGAAGTGTTCATTTTGGCCTTCTCTCGCTGAGAAAACACTATTTGTGACCTGTGATACAAAAATGCCATAACTTTTGTTCAAAGTGAGTTTTCAGTCAAGTTTCAACCTGAAAGCATAGAAAGATGCATAAACTTGAAGTTACAGCTTGATTTCAGTGACTTTTCATCAAAATACTGGAGTTCTGCATGAAGTGTTCATTTTGGCCTTGTCTCGCTGAGAAAACGCTATTTGTGACCTGCGACACAGAACAGCCATAACTTTTGTTCAAAGTGAGTTTTCAGTCAAGTTTCAACCTGAAAGCATAGAAAGATGCATAAACTTGAAGTTACAGCTTGATTTCAGTGAGTTTTCATCAAAATACAGGAGTTCTGCATGAAGTGTTCATTTTGGCCTTCTCTCGCTGAGAAAACACTATTTGTGACCTGTGATACAAAAATGCCATAACTTTTGTTCAAAGTGAGTTTTCAGTCAAGTTTCAACCTGAAAGCATAGAAAGATGCATAAACTTGAAGTTACAGCTTGATTTCAGTGAGTTTTCATCAAAATACAGGAGTTCTGCATGAAGTGTTCATTTTGCCTTCTCTCGCTGAGAAAACACTATTTGTGACCTGTGATACAAAAATGCCATAACTTTTGTTCAAAGTGAGTTTTCAGTCAAGTTTCAACCTGAAAACATAGAAAGATGCATAAACTTGAAGTTACAGCTTGATTTCAGTGAGTTTTCATCAAAATACAGGAGTTCTGCATGAAGTGTTCATTTTGGCCTTCTCTCGCTGAGAAAACGCTATTTGTGACCTGCGACACAGAACAGCCATAACTTTTGTTCAAAGTGAGTTTTCAGTCAAGTTTCAACCTGAAAGCATAGAAAGATGCATAAACTTGAAGTTACAGCTTGATTTCAGTGAGTTTTCATCAAAATACAGGAGTTCTGCATGAAGTGTTCATTTTGGCCTTCTCTCGCTGAGAAAACACTATTTGTGACCTGTGATACAAAAATGCCATAACTTTTGTTCAAAGTGAGTTTTCAGTCAAGTTTCAACCGGAAAGCATAGAAAGATGCATAAACTTGAAGTTACAGCTTGATTTCAGTGAGTTTTCATCAAAATACAGGAGTTCTGCATGAAGTGTTCATTTTGGCTTTCTCTCGCTGAGAAAACACTATTTGTGACCTGTGATACAAAAATGCCATAACTTTTGTTCAAAGTGAGTTTTCAGTCAAGTTTCAACCTGAAAGCATAGAAAGATGCATAAACTTGAAGTTACAGCTTGATTTCAGTGACTTTTCATCAAAATACAGGAGTTCTGCATGAAGTGTTCATTTCGGCCTTGTCTCGCTGAGAAACAATATTTGTGACCTGCGACACAGAACAGCCATAACTTTTGTTCAAAGTGAGTTTTCAGTCAAGTTTCAACCTGAAAGCATAGAAAGATGCATAAACTTGAAGTTACAGCTTGATTTCAGTGAGTTTTCATCAAAATACAGGAGTTCTGCATGAAGTGTTCATTTTGGCCTTCTCTCGCTGAGAAAACACTATTTGTGACCTGTGATACAAAAATGCCATAACTTTTGTTCAAAGTGAGTTTTCAGTCAAGTTTCAACCTGAAAGCATAGAAAGATGCATAAACTTGAAGTTACAGCTTGATTTCAGTGACTTTTCATCAAAATACAGGAGTTCTGCATGAAATGTTCATTTTGGCCTTGTCTCGCTGAGAAAACGCTATTTGTGACCTGCGACACAGAACAGCCATAACTTTTGTTCAAAGTGAGTTTTCAGTCAAGTTTCAACCTGAAAGCATAGAAAGATGCATAAACTTGAAGTTACAGCTTGATTTCAGTGACTTTTCATCAAAATACAGGAGTTCTGCATGAAGTGTTCATTTTGGCCTTCTCTCGCTGAGAAAACACTATTTGTGACCTGTGATACAAAAATGCCATAACTTTTGTTCAAAGTGAGTTTTCAGTCAAGTTTCAACCTGAAAGCATAGAAAGATGCATAAACTTGAAGTTACAGCTTGATTTCAGTGAGTTTTCATCAAAATACAGGAGTTCTGCATGAAGTGTTCATTTTGGCCTTCTCTCGCTGAGAAAACACTATTTGTGACCTGTGATACAAAAATGCCATAACTTTTGTTCAAAGTGAGTTTTCAGTCAAGTTTCAACCTGAAAGCATAGAAAGATGCATAAACTTGAAGTTACAGCTTGATTTCAGTGACTTTTCATCAAAATACAGGAGTTCTGCATGAAGTGTTCATTTTGGCCTTGTCTCGCTGAGAAAACGCTATTTGTGACCTGCGACACAGAACAGCCATAACTTTTGTTCAAAGTGAGTTTTCAGTCAAGTTTCAACCTGAAAGCATAGAAAGATGCATAAACTTGAAGTTACAGCTTGATTTCAGTGAGTTTTCATCAAAATACAGGAGTTCTGCATGAAGTGTTCATTTTGGCCTTCTCTCGCTAAGAAAACACTATTTGTGACCTGTGATACAAAAATGCCATAACTTTTGTTCAAAGTGAGTTTTCAGTCAAGTTTCAACCTGAAAGCATAGAAAGATGCATAAACTTGAAGTTACAGCTTGATTTCAGTGAGTTTTCATCAAAATACAGGAGTTCTGCATGAAGTGTTCATTTTGGCCTTCTCTCGCTGAGAAAACACTATTTGTGACTTGTGATACAAAAATGCCATAACTTTTGTTCAAAGTGAGTTTTCAGTCAAGTTTCAACCTGAAAGCATAGAAAGATGCATAAACTTGAAGTTACAGCTTGATTTCAGTGAGTTTTCATCAAAATACAGGAGTTCTGCATGAAGTGTTCATTTTGGCCTTCTCTCGCTGAGAAAACACTATTTGTGACCTGTGATACAAAAATGCCATAACTTTTGTTCAAAGTGAGTTTTCAGTCAAGTTTCAACCTGAAAGCATAGAAAGATGCATAAACTTGAAGTTACAGCTTGATTTCAGTGAGTTTTCATCAAAATACAGGAGTTCTGCATGAAGTGTTCATTTTGGCCTTCTCTCGCTGAGAAAACACTATTTGTGACCTGTGATACAAAAATGCCATAACTTTTGTTCAAAGTGAGTTTTCAGTCAAGTTTCAACCTGAAAGCATAGAAAGATGCATAAACTTGAAGTTACAGCTTGATTTCAGTGACTTTTCATCAAAATACAGGAGTTCTGCATGAAGTGTTCATTTTGGCCTTGTCTCGCTGAGAAAACGCTATTTGTGATCTGCGACACAGAACAGCCATAACTTTTGTTCAAAGTGAGTTTTCAGTCAAGTTTCAACCTGAAAGCATAGAAAGATGCATAAACTTGAAGTTACAGCTTGATTTCAGTGAGTTTTCATCAAAATACAGGAGTTCTGCATGAAGTGTTCATTTTGGCCTTCTCTCGCTAAGAAAACACTATTTGTGACCTGTGATACAAAAATGCCATAACTTTTGTTCAAAGTGAGTTTTCAGTCAAGTTTCAACCTGAAAGCATAGAAAGATGCATAAACTTCAAGTTACAGCTTGATTTCAGTGAGTTTTCATCAAAATACAGGAGTTCTGCATGAAGTGTTCATTTTGGCCTTCTCTCGCTGAGAAAACACTATTTGTGACCTGTGATACAAAAATGCCATAACTTTTGTTCAAAGTGAGTTTTCAGTCAAGTTTCAACCTGAAAGCATAGAAAGATGCATAAACTTGAAGTTACAGCTTGATTTCAGTGAGTTTTCATGAAAATACAGGAGTTCTGCATGAAGTGTTCATTTTGGCCTTCTCTCGCTGAGAAAACACTATTTGTGACCTGTGATACAAAAATGCCATAACTTTTGTTCAAAGTGAGTTTTCAGTCAAGTTTCAACCTGAAAGCATAGAAAGATGCATAAACTTGAAGTTACAGCTTGATTTCAGTGAGTTTTCATGAAAATACAGGAGTTCTGCATGAAGTGTTCATTTTGGCCTTCTCTCGCTGAGAAAACACTATTTGTGACCTGTGATACAAAAATGCCATAACTTTTGTTCAAAGTGAGTTTTCAGTCAAGTTTCAACCTGAAAGCATAGAAAGATGCATAAACTTGAAGTTACAGCTTGATTTCAGTGAGTTTTCATCAAAATACAGGAGTTCTGCATGAAGTGTTCATTTTGGCCTTCTCTCGCTGAGAAAACACTATTTGTGACCTGTGATACAAAAATGCCATAACTTTTGTTCAAAGTGAGTTTTCAGTCAAGTTTCAACCTGAAAGCATAGAAAGATGCATAAACTTGAAGTTACAGCTTGATTTCAGTGACTTTTCATCAAAATACAGGAGTTCTGCATGAAGTGTTCATTTTGGCCTTCTCTCGCTGAGAAAACACTATTTGTGACCTGTGATACAAAAATGCCATAACTTTTGTTCAAAGTGAGTTTTCAGTCAAGTTTCAACCTGAAAGCATAGAAAGATGCATAAACTTGAAGTTACAGCTTGATTTCAGTGAGTTTTCATCAAAATACAGGAGTTCTGCATGAAGTGTTCATTTTGGCCTTGTCTCGCTGAGAAAACGCTATTTGTGACCTGTGATACAAAAATGCCATAACTTTTGTTCAAAGTGAGTTTTCAGTCAAGTTTCAACCTGAAAGCATAGAAAGATGCATAAACTTGAAGTTACAGCTTGATTTCAGTGAGTTTTCATGAAAATACAGGAGTTCTGCATGAAGTGTTCATTTTGGCCTTCTCTCGCTGAGAAAACACTATTTGTGACCTGTGATACAAAAATGCCATAACTTTTGTTCAAAGTGAGTTTTCAGTCAAGTTTCAACCTGAAAGCATAGAAAGATGCATAAACTTCAAGTTACAGCTTGATTTCAGTGAGTTTTCATCAAAATACAGGAGTTCTGCATGAAGTGTTCATTTTGGCCTTCTCTCGCTGAGAAAACACTATTTGTGACCTGTGACACAAAAATGCCATAACTTTTGTTCAAAGTGAGTTTTCTGTCAAGTTTCAACCTGAAAGCATAGAAAGATGCATAAACTTCAAGTTACAGCTTGATTTCAGTGAGTTTTCATCAAAATACAGGAGTTCTGCATGAAGTGTTCATTTTGGCCTTCTCTCGCTGAGAAAACACTATTTGTGACCTGTGATACAAAAATGCCATAACTTTTGTTCAAAGTGAGTTTTCAGTCAAGTTTCAACCTGAAAGCATAGAAAGATGCATAAACTTGAAGTTACAGCTTGATTTCAGTGACTTTTCATCAAAATACAGGAGTTCTGCATGAAGTGTTCATTTTGGCCTTCTCTCGCTGAGAAAACACTATTTGTGACCTGTGATACAAAAATGCCATAACTTTTGTTCAAAGTGAGTTTTCAGTCAAGTTTCAACCGGAAAGCATAGAAAGATGCATAAACTTGAAGTTACAGCTTGATTTCAGTGACTTTTCGTCAAAATACAGGAGTTCTGCATGAAGTGTTCATTTTGGCCTTCTCTCGCTGAGAAAACGCTATTTGTGACCTGCGACACAGAACAGCCATAACTTTTGTTCAAAGTGAGTTTTCAGTCAAGTTTCAACCTGAAAGCATAGAAAGATGCATAAACTTGAAGTTACAGCTTGATTTCAGTGAGTTTTCATCAAAATACAGGAGTTCTGCATGAAGTGTTCATTTTGGCCTTCTCTCGCTGAGAAAACACTATTTGTGACCTGTGATACAAAAATGCCATAACTTTTGTTCAAAGTGAGTTTTCAGTCAAGTTTCAACCTGAAAGCATAGAAAGATGCATAAACTTGAAGTTACAGCTTGATTTCAGTGAGTTTTCATCAAAATACAGGAGTTCTGCATGAAGTGTTCATTTTGGCCTTCTCTCGCTGAGAAAACGCTATTTGTGACCTGTGATACAAAAATGCCATAACTTTTGTTCAAAGTGAGTTTTCAGTCAAGTTTCAACCTGAAAGCATAGAAAGATGCATAAACTTGAAGTTACAGCTTGATTTCAGTGAGTTTTCATCAAAATACAGGAGTTCTGCATGAAGTGTTCATTTTGGCCTTCTCTCGCTGAGAAAACACTATTTGTGACCTGTGATACAAAAATGCCATAACTTTTGTTCAAAGTGAGTTTTCAGTCAAGTTTCAACCTGAAAGCATAGAAAGATGCATAAACTTGAAGTTACAGCTTGATTTCAGTGAGTTTTCATCAAAATACAGGAGTTCTGCATGAAGTGTTCATTTTGGCCTTCTCTCGCTGAGAAAACACTATTTGTGACCTGTGATACAAAAATGCCATAACTTTTGTTCAAAGTGAGTTTTCAGTCAAGTTTCAACCTGAAAGCATAGAAAGATGCATACATTTGAAGATACAGCTTGATTTCAGTGAGTTTTCATCAAAATACAGGAGTTCTGCATGAAGTGTTCATTTTGGCCTTCTCTCGCTGAGAAAACACTATTTGTGACCTGTGATACAAAAATGCCATAACTTTTGTTCAAAGTGAGTTTTCAGTCAAGTTTCAACCTGAAAGCATAGAAAGATGCATAAACTTGAAGTTACAGCTTGATTTCAGTGAGTTTTCATCAAAATACAGGAGTTCTGCATGAAGTGTTCATTTTGACCTTCTCTCGCTGAGAAAACGCTATTTGTGACATGCGACACAGAACAGCCATAACTTTTGTTCAAAGTGAGTTTTCAGTCAAGTTTCAACCTGAAAGCATAGAAAGATGCATAAACTTGAAGTTACAGCTTGATTTCAGTGAGTTTTCATCAAAATACAGGAGTTCTGCATGAAGTGTTCATTTTGGCCTTCTCTCGCTGAGAAAACGCTATTTGTGACCTGCGACACAGAACAGCCATAACTTTTGTTCAAAGTGAGTTTTCAGTCAAGTTTCAACCTGAAAGCATAGAAAGATGCATAAACTTGAAGTTACAGCTTGATTTCTGTGAGTTTTCATCAAAATACAGGAGTTCTGCATGAAGTGTTCATTTTGGCCTTCTCTCGCTGAGAAAACACTATTTGTGACTTGTGATACAAAAATGCCATAACTTTTGTTCAAAGTGAGTTTTCAGTCAAGTTTCAACCTGAAAGCTTAGAAAGATGCATAAACTTGAAGTTACAGCTTGATTTCAGTGAGTTTTCATCAAAATACAGGAGTTCTGCATGAAGTGTTCATTTTGGCCTTCTCTCGCTGAGAAAACACTATTTGTGACCTGTGATACAAAAATGCCATAACTTTTGTTCAAAGTGAGTTTTCAGTCAAGTTTCAACCTGAAAGCATAGAAAGATGCATAAACTTGAAGTTACAGCTTGATTTCAGTGACTTTTCGTCAAAATACAGGAGTTCTGCATGAAGTGTTCATTTTGGCCTTCTCTCGCTGAGAAAACGCTATTTGTGACCTGCGACACAGAACAGCCATAACTTTTGTTCAAAGTGAGTTTTCAGTCAAGTTTCAACCTGAAAGCATAGAAAGATGCATAAACTTGAAGTTACAGCTTGATTTCAGTGAGTTTTCATCAAAATACAGGAGTTCTGCATGAAGTGTTCATTTTGGCCTTCTCTCGCTGAGAAAACACAATTTGTGACCTGTGATACAAAAATGCCATAACTTTTGTTCAAAGTGAGTTTTCAGTCAAGTTTCAACCTGAAAGCATAGAAAGATGCATAAACTTGAAGTTACAGCTTGATTTCAGTGAGTTTTCATCAAAATACAGGAGTTCTGCATGAAGTGTTCATTTTGGCCTTCTCTCGCTGAGAAAACGCTATTTGTGACCTGTGATACAAAAATGCCATAACTTTTGTTCAAAGTGAGTTTTCAGTCAAGTTTCAACCTGAAAGCATAGAAAGATGCATAAACTTGAAGTTACAGCTTGATTTCAGTGAGTTTTCATCAAAATACAGGAGTTCTGCATGAAGTGTTCATTTTGGCCTTCTCTCGCTGAGAAAACACTATTTGTGACCTGTGATACAAAAATGACATAACTTTTGTTCAAAGTGAGTTTTCAGTCAAGTTTCAACCTGAAAGCATAGAAAGATGCATAAACTTGAAGTTACAGCTTGATTTCAGTGAGTTTTCATCAAAATACAGGAGTTCTGCATGAAGTGTTCATTTTGGCCTTCTCTCGCTGAGAAAACACTATTTGTGACCTGTGATACAAAAATGCCATAACTTTTGTTCAAAGTGAGTTTTCAGTCAAGTTTCAACCTGAAAGCATAGAAAGATGCATAAACTTGAAGTTACAGCTTGATTTCAGTGAGTTTTCATCAAAATACAGGAGTTCTGCATGAAGTGTTCATTTTGGCCTTCTCTCGCTGAGAAAACACTATTTGTGACCTGTGATACAAAAATGCCATAACTTTTGTTCAAAGTGAGTTTTCAGTCAAGTTTCAACCTGAAAGCATAGAAAGATGCATAAACTTGAAGTTACAGCTTGATTTCAGTGAGTTTTCATCAAAAATACAGGAGTTCTGCATGAAGTGTTCATTTTGGCCTTCTCTCGCTGGAAAACACTATTTGTGACCTTTGATACAAAAATGCCATAACTTTTGTTCAAAGTGAGTTTTCAGTCAAGTTTCAATCTGAAAGCATAGAAAGATGCATAAACTTGAAGTTACAGCTTGATTTCAGTGAGTTTTCATCAAAATACAGGAGTTCTGCATGAAGTGTTCATTTTGGCCTTTTCTCGCTGAGAAAACACTATTTGTGACTTGTGATACAAAAATGCCATAACTTTTGTTCAAAGTGAGTTTTCAGTCAAGTTTCAACCTGAAAGCATAGAAAGAAGCATAAACTTGAAGTTACAGCTTGATTTCTGTGAGTTTTCATCAAAATACAGGAGTTCTACATGAAGTGTTCATTTTGGCCTTCTCTCGCTGAGAAAACACTATTTGTGACCTGTGATACAAAAATGCCATAACTTTTGTTCAAAGTGAGTTTTCAGTCAAGTTTCAACCGGAAAGCATAGAAAGATGCATAAACTTGAAGTTACAGCTTGATTTCAGTGAGTTTTCATCAAAATACAGGAGTTCTGCATGAAGTGTTCATTTTGGCCTTCTCTCGCTGAGAAAACACTATTTGTGACCTGTGATACAAAAATGCCATAACTTTTGTTCAAAGTGAGTTTTCAGTCAAGTTTCAACCTGAAAGCATAGAAAGATGCATAAACTTGAAGTTACAGCTTGATTTCAGTGACTTTTCATCAAAATACAGGAGTTCTGCATGAAGTGTTCATTTTGGCCTTGTCTCGCTGAGAAACAATATTTGTGACCTGCGACACAGAACAGCCATAACTTTTGTTCAAAGTGAGTTTTCAGTCAAGTTTCAACCTGAAAGCATAGAAAAATTCATAAACTTGAAGTTACAGCTTGATTTCAGTGAGTTTTCATCAAAATACAGGAGTTCTGCATGAAGTGTTCATTTTGGCCTTCTCTCGCTGAGAAAACACTATTTGTGACCTGTGATACAAAAATGCCATAACTTTTGTTCAAAGTGAGTTTTCAGTCAAGTTTCAACCTGAAAGCATAGAAAGATTCATAAACTTGAAGTTACAGCTTGATTTCAGTGAGTTTTCATCAAAATACAGGAGTTCTGCATGAAGTGTTCATTTTGGCCTTCTCTCGCTGAGAAAACACTATTTGTGACCTGTGATACAAAAATGCCATAACTTTTGTTCAAAGTGAGTTTTCAGTCAAGTTTCAACCTGAAAGCATAGAAAGATGCATAAACTTGAAGTTACAGCTTGATTTCAGTGAGTTTTCATCAAAATACAGGAGTTCTGCATGAAGTGTTCATTTTGGCCTTCTCTCGCTGAGAAAACACTATTTGTGACCTGTGATACAAAAATGCCATAACTTTTGTTCAAAGTGAGTTTTCAGTCAAGTTTCAACCTGAAAGCATAGAAAGATGCATAAACTTGAAGTTACAGCTTGATTTCAGTGAGTTTTCATCAAAATACAGGAGTTCTGCATGAAGTGTTCATTTTGGCCTTCTCTCGCTGAGAAAACGCTATTTGTGACCTGTGATACAAAAATGCCATAACTTTTGTTCAAAGTGAGTTTTCAGTCAAGTTTCAACCTGAAAGCATAGAAAGATGCATAAACTTGAAGTTACAGCTTGATTTCAGTGAGTTTTCATCAAAATACAGGAGTTCTGCATGAAGTGTTCATTTTGGCCTTCTCTCGCTGAGAAAACACTATTTGTGACCTGTGATACAAAAATGCCGTAACTTTTGTTCAAAGTGAGTTTTCAGTCAAGTTTCAACCTGAAAGCATAGAAAGATGCATAAACTTGAAGTTACAGCTTGATTTCAGTGAGTTTTCATCAAAATACAGGAGTTCTGCATGAAGTGTTCATTTTGGCCTTCTCTCGCTGAGAAAACACTATTTGTGACCTGTGATACAAAAATGCCATACCTTTTGTTCAAAGTGAGTTTTCAGTCAAGTTTCAACCTGAAAGCATAGAAAGATGCATAAACTTGAAGTTACAGCTTGATTTCAGTGAGTTTTCATCAAAATACAGGAGTTCTACATGAAGTGTTCATTTTGGCCTTCTCTCGCTGAGAAAACGCTATTTGTGACCTGCGACACAGAACAGCCATAACTTTTGTTCAAAGTGAGTTTTCAGTCAAGTTTCAACCTGAAAGCATAGAAAGATGCATAAACTTGAAGTTACAGCTTGATTTCAGTGAGTTTTCATCAAAATACAGGAGTTCTGCATGAAGTGTTCATTTTGGCCTTCTCTCGCTGAGAAAACACTATTTGTGACCTGTGATACAAAAATGCCATAACTTTTGTTCAAAGTGAGTTTTCAGTCAAGTTTCAACCTGAAAGCATAGAAAGATGCATAAACTTGAAGTTACAGCTTGATTTCAGTGACTTTTCATCAAAATACAGGAGTTCTGCATGAAGTGTTCATTTTGGCCTTGTCTCGCTGAGAAACAATATTTGTGACCTGCGACACAGAACAGCCATAACTTTTGTTCAAAGTGAGTTTTCAGTCAAGTTTCAACCTGAAAGCATAGAAAGATGCATAAACTTGAAGTTACAGCTTGATTTCAGTGAGTTTTAATCAAAATACAGGAGTTCTGCATGAAGTGTTCATTTTGGCCTTCTCTCGCTGAGAAAACACTATTTGTGACCTGTGATACAAAAATGCCATAACTTTTGTTCAAAGTGAGTTTTCAGTCAAGTTTCAACCTGAAAGCATAGAAAGATGCATAAACTTGAAGTTACAGCTTGATTTCAGTGAGTTTTCATCAAAATACAGGAGTTCTGCATGAAGTGTTCATTTTGGCCTTCTCTCGCTGAGAAAACACTATTTGTGACCTGTGATACAAAAATGCCATAACTTTTGTTCAAAGTGAGTTTTCAGTCAAGTTTCAACCTGAAAACATAGAAAGATGCATAAACTTGAAGTTACAGCTTGATTTCAGTGAGTTTTCATCAAAATACAGGAGTTCTGCATGAAGTGTTCATTTTGGCCTTCTCTCGCTGAGAAAACGCTATTTGTGACCTGCGACACAGAACAGCCATAACTTTTGTTCAAAGTGAGTTTTCAGTCAAGTTTCAACCTGAAAGCATAGAAAGATGCATAAACTTGAAGTTACAGCTTGATTTCAGTGAGTTTTCATCAAAATACAGGAGTTCTGCATGAAGTGTTCATTTTGGCCTTCTCTCGCTGAGAAAACGCTATTTGTGACCTGCGACACAGAACAGCCATAACTTTTGTTCAAAGTGAGTTTTCAGTCAAGTTTCAACCTGAAAGCATAGAAAGATGCATAAACTTGAAGTTACAGCTTGATTTCAGTGAGTTTTCATCAAAATACAGGAGTTCTGCATGAAGTGTTCATTTTGGCCTTCTCTCGCTGAGAAAACACTATTTGTGACCTGTGATACAAAAATGCCATAACTTTTGTTCAAAGTGAGTTTTCAGTCAAGTTTCAACCTGAAAGCATAGAAAGATGCATAAACTTGAAGTTACAGCTTGATTTCAGTGAGTTTTCATCAAAATACAGGAGTTCTGCATGAAGTGTTCATTTTGGCCTTCTCTCGCTGAGAAAACACTATTTGTGACTTGTGATACAAAAATACCATAACTTTTGTTCAAAGTGAGTTTTCAGTCAAGTTTCAACCTGAAAGCATAGAAAGATGCATAAACTTGAAGTTACAGCTTGATTTCTGTGAGTTTTCATCAAAATACAGGAGTTCTGCATGAAGTGTTCATTTTGGCCTTCTCTCGCTGAGAAAACACTATTTGTGACCTGTGATACAAAAATGCCATAACTTTTGTTCAAAGTGAGTTTTCAGTCAAGTTTCAACCGGAAAGCATAGAAAGATGCATAAACTTGAAGTTACAGCTTGATTTCAGTGAGTTTTCATCAAAATACAGGAGTTCTGCTTGAAGTGTTCATTTTGGCCTTCTCTCGCTGAGAAAACACTATTTGTGACCTGTGATACAAAAATGCCATAACTTTTGTTCAAAGTGAGTTTTCAGTCAAGTTTCAACCTGAAAGCATAGAAAGATGCATAAACTTGAAGTTACAGCTTGATTTCAGTGAGTTTTCATCAAAATACAGGAGTTCTGCATGAAGTGTTCATTTTGGCCTTCTCTCGCTGAGAAAACGCTATTTGTGACCTGTGATACAAAAATGCCATAACTTTTGTTCAAAGTGAGTTTTCAGTCAAGTTTCAACCTGAAAGCATAGAAAGATGCATAAACTTGAAGTTACAGCTTGATTTCAGTGAGTTTTCATCAAAATACAGGAGTTCTGCATGAAGTGTTCATTTAGGCCTTCTCTCGCTGAGAAAACACTATTTGTGACCTGTGATACAAAAATGCCATAAATTTTGTTCAAAGTGAGTTTTCAGTCAAGTTTCAACCTGAAAGCATAGAAAGATGCATAAACTTGAAGTTACAGCTTGATTTCAGTGAGTTTTCATCAAAATACAGGAGTTCTGCATGAAGTGTTCATTTTGGCCTTCTCTCGCTAAGAAAACACTATTTGTGACCTGTGATACAAAAATGCCATAACTTTTGTTCAAAGTGAGTTTTCAGTCAAGTTTCAACCTGAAAGCATAGAAAGATGCATAAACTTGAAGTTACAGCTTGATTTCAGTGAGTTTTCATCAAAATACAGGAGTTCTGCATGAAGTGTTCATTTTGGCCTTCTCTCGCTGAGAAAACACTATTTGTGACCTGTGATACAAAAATGCCATAAATTTTGTTCAAAGTGAGTTTTCAGTCAAGTTTCAACCTGAAAGCATAGAAAGATGCATAAACTTGAAGTTACAGCTTGATTTCAGTGAGTTTTCATCAAAATACAGGAGTTCTGCATGAAGTGTTCATTTTGGCCTTCTCTCGCTAAGAAAACACTATTTGTGACCTGTGATACAAAAATGCCATAACTTTTGTTCAAAGTGAGTTTTCAGTCAAGTTTCAACCCTAAAGCATAGAAAGATGAATAAACTTGAAGTTACAGCTTGATTTCAGTGAGTTTTCATCAAAATACAGGAGTTCTGCATGAAGTGTTCATTTTGGCCTTCTCTCGCTGAGAAAACACTATTTGTGACCTGTGATACAAAAATGCCATAAATTTTGTTCAAAGTGAGTTTTCAGTCAAGTTTCAACCTGAAAGCATAGAAAGATGCATAAACTTGAAGTTACAGCTTGATTTCAGTGAGTTTTCATCAAAATACAGGAGTTCTGCATGAAGTGTTCATTTTGGCCTTCTCTCGCTGAGAAAACACTATTTGTGACCTGTGATACAAAAATGCCATAACTTTTGTTCAAAGTGAGTTTTCAGTCAAGTTTCAACCTGAAAGCATAGAAAGATGCATAAACTTGAAGTTACAGCTTGATTTCAGTGAGTTTTCATCAAAATACAGGAGTTCTGCATGAAGTGTTCATTTTGGCCTTCTCTCGCTGAGAAAACACTATTTGTGACCTGTGATACAAAAATGCCATAACTTTTGTTCAAAGTGAGTTTTCAGTCAAGTTTCAACCTGAAAGCATAGAAAGATGCATAAACTTGAAGTTACAGCTTGATTTCAGTGAGTTTTAATCAAAATACAGGAGTTCTGCATGAAGTGTTCATTTTGGCCTTCTCTCGCTGAGAAAACACTATTTGTGACCTGTGATACAAAAATGCCATAACTTTTGTTCAAAGTGAGTTTTCAGTCAAGTTTCAACCTGAAAGCATAGAAAGATGCATGAACTTGAAGTTACAGCTTGATTTCAGTGAGTTTTCATGAAAATACAGGAGTTCTGCATGAAGTGTTCATTTTGGCCTTCTCTCGCTGAGAAAACACTATTTGTGACCTGTGATACAAAAATGCAATAACTTTTGTTCAAAGTGAGTTTTCAGTCAAGTTTCAACCTGAAAGCATGTGAAGATGCATAAACTTGAAGATACAGCTTGATTTCAGTGAGTTTTCATCAAAATACAGGAGTTCTGCATGAAGTGTTCATTTTGGCCTTCTCTCGCTGACAAAACACTATTTGTGACCTGTGATACAAAAATGCCATAACTTTTGTTCAAAGTGAGTTTTCAGTCAAGTTTCAACCTGAAAGCATAGAAAGATGCATAAACTTGAAGTTACAGCTTGATTTCAGTGAGTTTTCATCAAAATACAGGAGTTCTGCATGAAGTGTTCATTTTGGCCTTCTCTCGCTGAGAAAACACTATTTGTGACCTGTGATACAAAAATGCCATAACTTTTGTTCAAAGTGAGTTTTCAGTCAAGTTTCAACCTGAAAGCATAGAAAGATGCATAAACTTGAAGTTACAGCTTGATTTCAGTGACTTTTCGTCAAAATACAGGAGTTCTGCATGAAGTGTTCATTTTGGCCTTCTCTCGCTGAGAAAACGCTGTTTGTGACCTGCGACACAGAACAGCCATAACTTTTGTTCAAAGTGAGTTTTCAGTCAAGTTTCAACCTGAAAGCATAGAAAGATGCATAAACTTGAAGTTACAGCTTGATTTCAGTGAGTTTTCATCAAAATACAGGAATTCTGCATGAAGTGTTCATTTTGGCCTTCTCTCGCTGAGAAAACACTATTTGTGACCTGTGATACAAAAATGCCATAACTTTTGTTCAAAGTGAGTTTTCAGTCAAGTTTCAACCTGAAAGCATAGAAAGATGCATAAACTTGAAGTTACAGCTTGATTTCAGTGACTTTTCATCAAAATACAGGAGTTCTGCATGAAGTGTTCATTTTGGCCTTCTCTCGCTGAGAAAACACTATTTGTGACCTGTGATACAAAAATGCCATAACTTTTGTTCAAAGTGAGTTTTCAGTCAAGTTTCAACCTGAAAGCATAGAAAGATGCATAAATTTGAAGTTACAGCTTGATTTCAGTGAGTTTTCATCAAAATACAGGAGTTCTGCATGAAGTGTTCATTTTGGCCTTCTCTCGCTGAGAAAACGCTATTTGTGACCTGTGATACAAAAATGCCATAACTTTTGTTCAAAGTGAGTTTTCAGTCAAGTTTCAACCTGAAAGCATAGAAAGATGCATAAACTTGAAGTTACAGCTTGATTTCAGTGAGTTTTCATCAAAATACAGGATTTCTGCATGAAGTGTTCATTTTGGCCTTCTCTCGCTGAGAAAACACTATTTGTGACCTGTGATACAAAAATGCCATAACTTTTGTTCAAAGTGAGTTTTCAGTCAAGTTTCAACCTGAAAGCATAGAAAGATGCATAAACTTGAAGTTACAGCTTGATTTCAGTGAGTTTTCATGAAAATACAGGAGTTCTGCATGAAGTGTTCATTTTGGCCTTCTCTCGCTGAGAAAACACTATTTGTGACCTGTGATACAAAAATGCCATAACTTTTGTTCAAAGTGAGTTTTCAGTCAAGTTTCAACCTGAAAGCATAGAAAGATGCATAAACTTGAAGTTACAGCTTGATTTCAGTGAGTTTTCATGAAAATACAGGAGTTCTGCATGAAGTGTTCATTTTGGCCTTCTCTCACTGAGAAAACACTATTTGTGACCTGTGATACAAAAATGCCATAACTTTTGTTCAAAGTGAGTTTTCAGTCAAGTTTCAACCTGAAAGCATAGAAAGATGCATAAACTTGAAGTTACAGCTTGATTTCAGTGACTTTTCATCAAAATACAGGAGTTCTGCATGAAGTGTTCATTTTGGCCTTCTCTCGCTGAGAAAACACTATTTGTGACCTGTGATACAAAAATGCCA
Organism: Aulostomus chinensis; assembly: GCF_037954235.1. Taxonomy (NCBI): domain Eukaryota; kingdom Metazoa; phylum Chordata; class Actinopteri; order Syngnathiformes; family Aulostomidae; genus Aulostomus; species Aulostomus chinensis. The sequence goes on from NW_028234212.1 coordinate 68,887, forward strand.
TAACTTTTGTTCAAAGTGAGTTTTCAGTCAAGTTTCAACCTGAAAGCATAGAAAGATGCATAAACTTGAAGTTACAGCTTGATTTCAGTGAGTTTTCATCAAAATACAGGAGTTCTGCATGAAGTGTTCATTTTGGCCTTCTCTCGCTGAGAAAACACTATTTGTGACCTGTGATACAAAAATGCCATAACTTTTGTTCAAAGTGAGTTTTCAGTCAAGTTTCAACCTGAAAGCATAGAAAGATGCATAAACTTGAAGTTACAGCTTGATTTCAGTGAGTTTTCATCAAAATACAGGAGTTCTGCATGAAGTGTTCATTTTGGCCTTCTCTCGCTGAGAAAACACTATTTGTGACCTGTGATACAAAAATGCCATAACTTTTGTTCAAAGTGAGTTTTCAGTCAAGTTTCAACCTGAAAGCATAGAAAGATGCATAAACTTGAAGTTACAGCTTGATTTCAGTGAGTTTTCATCAAAATACAGGAGTTCTGCATGAAGTGTTCATTTTGGTCTTCTCTCGCTGAGAAAACACTATTTGTGACTTGTGATACAGAACAGCCATAACTTTTGTTCAAAGTGAGTTTTCAGTCAAGTTTCAACCTGAAAGCATAGAAAGATGCATAAACTTGAAGTTACAGCTTGATTTCAATGAGTTTTCATCAAAATACAGGAGTTCTGCATGAAGTGTTCATTTTGGCCTTCTCTCGCTGAGAAAACGCTATTTGTGACCTGTGATACAAAAATGCCATAACTTTTGTTCAAAGTGAGTTTTCAGTCAAGTTTCAACCTGAAAGCATAGAAAGATGCATAAACTTGAAGTTACAGCTTGATTTCAGTGAGTTTTCATCAAAATACAGGATTTCTGCATGAAGTGTTCATTTTGGCCTTCTCTCGCTGAGAAAACGCTATTTGTGACCTGTGATACAAAAATGCCATAACTTTTGTTCAAAGTGAGTTTTCAGTCAAGTTTCAACCTGAAAGCATAGAAAGATGCATAAACTTGAAGTTACAGCTTGATTTCAGTGACTTTTCATCAAAATACAGGAGTTCTGCATGAAGTGTTCATTTTGGCCTTCTCTCGCTGAGAAAACACTATTTGTGACCTGTGATACAAAAATGCCATAACTTTTGTTCAAAGTGAGTTTTCAGTCAAGTTTCAACCTGAAAGCATAGAAAGATGCATAAACTTGAAGTTACAGCTTGATTTCAGTGACTTTTCGTCAAAATACAGGAGTTCTGCATGAAGTGTTCATTTTGGCCTTCTCTCGCTGAGAAAACACTATTTGTGACCTGTGATACAAAAATGCCATAACTTTTGTTCAAAGTGAGTTTTCAGTCAAGTTTCAACCTGAAAGCATAGAAAGATGCATAAACTTGAAGTTACAGCTTGATTTCAGTGACTTTTCGTCAAAATACAGGAGTTCTGCATGAAGTGTTCATTTTGGCCTTCTCTCGCTGAGAAAACGCTATTTGTGACCTGTGATACAAAAATGCCATAACTTTTGTTCAAAGTGAGTTTTCAGTCAAGTTTCAACCTGAAAGCATAGAAAGATGCATAAACTTGAAGTTACAGCTTGATTTCAGTGAGTTTTCATCAAAATACAGGAGTTCTGCATGAAGTGTTCATTTTGGCCTTCTCTCGCTGAGAAAACGCTATTTGTGACCTGCGACACAGAACAGCCATAACTTTTGTTCAAAGTGAGTTTTCAGTCAAGTTTCAACCTGAAAGCATAGAAAGATGCATAAACTTGAAGTTACAGCTTGATTTCAGTGAGTTTTCATCAAAATTCAGGAGTTCTGCATGAAGTGTTCATTTTGGCCTTCTCTCGCTGAGAAAACACTATTTGTGACCTGTGACACAAAAATGCCATAACTTTTCTTCAAAGTGAGTTTTCAGTCAAGTTTCAACCTGAAAGCATAGAAAGATGCATAAACTTGAAGTTACAGCTTGATTTCAGTGAGTTTTCATCAAAATACAGGAGTTCTGCATGAAGTGTTCATTTTGGCCTTCTCTCGCTGAGAAAACGCTATTTGTGACCTGTGATACAAAAATGCCATAACTTTTGTTCAAAGTGAGTTTTCAGTCAAGTTTCAACCTGAAAGCATAGAAAGATGCATAAACTTGAAGTTACAGCTTGATTTCAGTGAGTTTTCATCAAAATACAGGAGTTCTGCATGAAGTGTTCATTTTGGCCTTCTCTTGCTGAGAAAACACTATTTGTGACCTGTGATACAAAAATGCCATAACTTTTGTTCAAAGTGAGTTTTCAGTCAAGTTTCAACCTGAAAGCATAGAAAGATGCATAAACTTGAAGTTACAGCTTGATTTCAGTGAGTTTTCATGAAAATACAGGAGTTCTGCATGAAGTGTTCATTTTGGCCTTCTCTCGCTGAGAAAACACTATTTGTGACCTGTGATACAAAAATGCCATAACTTTTGTTCAAAGTGAGTTTTCAGTCAAGTTTCAACCTGAAAGCATAGAAAGATGCATAAACTTGAAGTTACAGCTTGATTTCAGTGACTTTTCGTCAAAATACAGGAGTTCTGCATGAAGTGTTCATTTTGGCCTTCTCTCGCTGAGAAAACGCTATTTGTGACCTGCGACACAGAACAGCCATAACTTTTGTTCAAAGTGAGTTTTCAGTCAAGTTTCAACCTGAAAGCATAGAAAGATGCATAAACTTGAAGTTACAGCTTGATTTCAGTGAGTTTTCATCAAAATACAGGAGTTCTGCATGAAGTGTTCATTTTGGCCTTCTCTCGCTGAGAAAACACTATTTGTGACCTGTGATACAAAAATGCCATAACTTTTGTTCAAAGTGAGTTTTCAGTCAAGTTTCAACCTGAAAGCATAGAAAGATGCATAAACTTGAAGTTACAGCTTGATTTCAGTGAGTTTTCATCAAAATACAGGAGTTCTGCATGAAGTGTTCATTTTGGCCTTCTCTCGCTGAGAAAACACTATTTGTGACCTGTGATACAAAAATGCCATAACTTTTGTTCAAAGTGAGTTTTCAGTCAAGTTTCAACCTGAAAGCATAGAAAGATGCATAAACTTGAAGTTACAGCTTGATTTCAGTGAGTTTTCATCAAAATACAGGAGTTCTGCATGAAGTGTTCATTTTGGCCTTCTCTCGCTGAGAAAACACTATTTGTGACCTGTGATACAAAAATGCCATAACTTTTGTTCAAAGTGAGTTTTCAGTCAAGTTTCAACCTGAAAGCATAGAAAGATGCATAAACTTGAAGTTACAGCTTGATTTCAGTGAGTTTTCATCAAAATACAGGAGTTCTGCATGAAGTGTTCATTTTGGCCTTCTCTCGCTGAGAAAACACTATTTGTGACCTGTGATACAAAAATGCCATAACTTTTGTTCAAAGTGAGTTTTCAGTCAAGTTTCAACCTGAAAGCATAGAAAGATGCATAAACTTGAAGTTACAGCTTGATTTCAGTGAGTTTTCATCAAAATACAGGAGTTCTGCATGAAGTGTTCATTTTGGTCTTCTCTCGCTGAGAAAACACTATTTGTGACCTGTGATACAAAAATGCCATAACTTTTGTTCAAAGTGAGTTTTCAGTCAAGTTTCAACCTGAAAGCATAGAAAGATGCATAAACTTGAAGTTACAGCTTGATTTCAATGAGTTTTCATCAAAATACAGGAGTTCTGCATGAAGTGTTCATTTTGGCCTTCTCTCGCTGAGAAAACGCTATTTGTGACCTGTGATACAAAAATGCCATAACTTTTGTTCAAAGTGAGTTTTCAGTCAAGTTTCAACCTGAAAGCATAGAAAGATGCATAAACTTGAAGTTACAGCTTGATTTCAGTGAGTTTTCATCAAAATACAGGATTTCTGCATGAAGTGTTCATTTTGGCCTTCTCTCGCTGAGAAAACACTATTTGTGACCTGTGATACAAAAATGCCATAACTTTTGTTCAAAGTGAGTTTTCAGTCAAGTTTCAACCTGAAAGTATAGAAAGATGCATAAACTTGAAGTTACAGCTTGATTTCAGTGACTTTTCATCAAAATACAGGAGTTCTGCATGAAGTGTTCATTTTGGCCTTCTCTCGCTGAGAAAACACTATTTGTGACCTGTGATACAAAAATGCCATAACTTTTGTTCAAAGTGAGTTTTCAGTCAAGTTTCAACCTGAAAGCATAGAAAGATGCATAAACTTGAAGTTACAGCTTGATTTCAGTGAGTTTTCATCAAAATACAGGAGTTCTGCATGAAGTGTTCATTTAGGCCTTCTCTCGCTGAGAAAACACTATTTGTGACCTGTGATACAAAAATGCCATAAATTTTGTTCAAAGTGAGTTTTCAGTCAAGTTTCAACCTGAAAGCATAGAAAGATGCATAAACTTGAAGTTACAGCTTGATTTCAGTGAGTTTTCATCAAAATACAGGAGTTCTGCATGAAGTGTTCATTTTGGCCTTCTCTTGCTGAGAAAACACTATTTGTGACCTGTGATACAAAAATGCCATAACTTTTGTTCAAAGTGAGTTTTCAGTCAAGTTTCAACCTGAAAGCATAGAAAGATGCATAAACTTGAAGTTACAGCTTGATTTCAGTGAGTTTTCATGAAAATACAGGAGTTCTGCATGAAGTGTTCATTTTGGCCTTCTCTCGCTGAGAAAACACTATTTGTGACCTGTGATACAAAAATGCCATAACTTTTGTTCAAAGTGAGTTTTCAGTCAAGTTTCAACCTGAAAGCATAGAAAGATGCATAAACTTGAAGTTACAGCTTGATTTCAGTGACTTTTCGTCAAAATACAGGAGTTCTGCATGAAGTGTTCATTTTGGCCTTCTCTCGCTGAGAAAACGCTATTTGTGACCTGCGACACAGAACAGCCATAACTTTTGTTCAAAGTGAGTTTTCAGTCAAGTTTCAACCTGAAAGCATAGAAAGATGCATAAACTTGAAGTTACAGCTTGATTTCAGTGAGTTTTCATCAAAATACAGGAGTTCTGCATGAAGTGTTCATTTTGGCCTTCTCTCGCTGAGAAAACACTATTTGTGACCTGTGATACAAAAATGCCATAACTTTTGTTCAAAGTGAGTTTTCAGTCAAGTTTCAACCTGAAAGCATAGAAAGATGCATAAACTTGAAGTTACAGCTTGATTTCAGTGAGTTTTCATCAAAATACAGGAGTTCTGCATGAAGTGTTCATTTTGGCCTTCTCTCGCTGAGAAAACACTATTTGTGACCTGTGATACAAAAATGCCATAACTTTTGTTCAAAGTGAGTTTTCAGTCAAGTTTCAACCTGAAAGCATAGAAAGATGCATAAACTTGAAGTTACAGCTTGATTTCAGTGAGTTTTCATCAAAATACAGGAGTTCTGCATGAAGTGTTCATTTTGGCCTTCTCTCGCTGAGAAAACACTATTTGTGACCTGTGATACAAAAATGCCATAACTTTTGTTCAAAGTGAGTTTTCAGTCAAGTTTCAACCTGAAAGCATAGAAAGATGCATAAACTTGAAGTTACAGCTTGATTTCAGTGAGTTTTCATCAAAATACAGGAGTTCTGCATGAAGTGTTCATTTTGGCCTTCTCTCGCTGAGAAAACACTATTTGTGACCTGTGATACAAAAATGCCATAACTTTTGTTCAAAGTGAGTTTTCAGTCAAGTTTCAACCTGAAAGCATAGAAAGATGCATAAACTTGAAGTTACAGCTTGATTTCAGTGAGTTTTCATCAAAATACAGGAGTTCTGCATGAAGTGTTCATTTTGGTCTTCTCTCGCTGAGAAAACACTATTTGTGACCTGTGATACAAAAATGCCATAACTTTTGTTCAAAGTGAGTTTTCAGTCAAGTTTCAACCTGAAAGCATAGAAAGATGCATAAACTTGAAGCTACAGCTTGATTTCAATGAGTTTTCATCAAAATACAGGAGTTCTGCATGAAGTGTTCATTTTGGCCTTCTCTCGCTGAGAAAACGCTATTTGTGACCTGTGATACAAAAATGCCATAACTTTTGTTCAAAGTGAGTTTTCAGTCAAGTTTCAACCTGAAAGCATAGAAAGATGCATAAACTTGAAGTTACAGCTTGATTTCAGTGAGTTTTCATCAAAATACAGGATTTCTGCATGAAGTGTTCATTTTGGCCTTCTCTCGCTGAGAAAACACTATTTGTGACCTGTGATACAAAAATGCCATAACTTTTGTTCAAAGTGAGTTTTCAGTCAAGTTTCAACCTGAAAGTATAGAAAGATGCATAAACTTGAAGTTACAGCTTGATTTCAGTGACTTTTCATCAAAATACAGGAGTTCTGCATGAAGTGTTCATTTTGGCCTTCTCTCGCTGAGAAAACACTATTTGTGACCTGTGATACAAAAATGCCATAACTTTTGTTCAAAGTGAGTTTTCAGTCAAGTTTCAACCTGAAAGCATAGAAAGATGCATAAACTTGAAGTTACAGCTTGATTTCAGTGAGTTTTCATCAAAATACAGGAGTTCTGCATGAAGTGTTCATTTAGGCCTTCTCTCGCTGAGAAAACACTATTTGTGACCTGTGATACAAAAATGCCATAAATTTTGTTCAAAGTGAGTTTTCAGTCAAGTTTCAACCTGAAAGCATAGAAAGATGCATAAACTTGAAGTTACAGCTTGATTTCAGTGAGTTTTCATCAAAATACAGGAGTTCTGCATGAAGTGTTCATTTTGGCCTTCTCTCGCTAAGAAAACACTATTTGTGACCTGTGATACAAAAATGCCATAACTTTTGTTCAAAGTGAGTTTTCAGTCAAGTTTCAACCCTAAAGCATAGAAAGATGAATAAACTTGAAGTTACAGCTTGATTTCAGTGAGTTTTCATCAAAATACAGGAGTTCTGCATGAAGTGTTCATTTTGGCCTTCTCTCGCTGAGAAAACACTATTTGTGACCTGTGATACAAAAATGCCATAAATTTTGTTCAAAGTGAGTTTTCAGTCAAGTTTCAACCTGAAAGCATAGAAAGATGCATAAACTTGAAGTTACAGCTTGATTTCAGTGAGTTTTCATCAAAATACAGGAGTTCTGCATGAAGTGTTCATTTTGGCCTTCTCTCGCTGAGAAAACACTATTTGTGACCTGTGATACAAAAATGCCATAACTTTTGTTCAAAGTGAGTTTTCAGTCAAGTTTCAACCTGAAAGCATAGAAAGATGCATAAACTTGAAGTTACAGCTTGATTTCAGTGACTTTTCATCAAAATACAGGAGTTCTGCATGAAGTGTTCATTTTGGCCTTCTCTCGCTGAGAAAACACTATTTGTGACCTGTGATACAAAAATGCCATAACTTTTGTTCAAAGTGAGTTTTCAGTCAAGTTTCAACCTGAAAGCATAGAAAGATGCATAAACTTGAAGTTACAGCTTGATTTCAGTGAGTTTTCATCAAAATACAGGAGTTCTGCATGAAGTGTTCATTTTGGCCTTCTCTCGCTGAGAAAACGCTATTTGTGACCTGTGATACAAAAATGCCATAACTTTTGTTCAAAGTGAGTTTTCAGTCAAGTTTCAACCTGAAAGCATAGAAAGATGCATAAACTTGAAGTTACAGCTTGATTTCAGTGAGTTTTCATCAAAATACAGGATTTCTGCATGAAGTGTTCATTTTGGCCTTCTCTCGCTGAGAAAACACTATTTGTGACCTGTGATACAAAAATGCCATAACTTTTGTTCAAAGTGAGTTTTCAGTCAAGTTTCAACCTGAAAGCATAGAAAGATGCATAAACTTGAAGTTACAGCTTGATTTCAGTGAGTTTTCATGAAAATACAGGAGTTCTGCATGAAGTGTTCATTTTGGCCTTCTCTCGCTGAGAAAACACTATTTGTGACCTGTGATACAAAAATGCCATAACTTTTGTTCAAAGTGAGTTTTCAGTCAAGTTTCAACCTGAAAGCATAGAAAGATGCATAAACTTGAAGTTACAGCTTGATTTCAGTGAGTTTTCATGAAAATACAGGAGTTCTGCATGAAGTGTTCATTTTGGCCTTCTCTCGCTGAGAAAACACTATTTGTGACCTGTGATACAAAAATGCCATAACTTTTGTTCAAAGTGAGTTTTCAGTCAAGTTTCAACCTGAAAGCATAGAAAGATGCATAAACTTGAAGTTACAGCTTGATTTCAGTGACTTTTCATCAAAATACAGGAGTTCTGCATGAAGTGTTCATTTTGGCCTTCTCTCGCTGAGAAAACACTATTTGTGACCTGTGATACAAAAATGCCATAACTTTTGTTCAAAGTGAGTTTTCAGTCAAGTTTCAACCTGAAAGCATAGAAAGATGCATAAACTTGAAGTTACAGCTTGATTTCAGTGAGTTTTCATCAAAATACAGGAGTTCTGCATGAAGTGTTCATTTAGGCCTTCTCTCGCTGAGAAAACACTATTTGTGACCTGTGATACAAAAATGCCATAACTTTTGTTCAAAGTGAGTTTTCAGTCAAGTTTCAACCTGAAAGCATAGAAAGATGCATAAACTTGAAGTTACAGCTTGATTTCAGTGAGTTTTCATCAAAATACAGGAGTTCTGCATGAAGTGTTCATTTTGGCCTTCTCTCGCTGAGAAAACACTATTTGTGACCTGTGATACAAAAATGCCATAACTTTTGTTCAAAGTGAGTTTTCAGTCAAGTTTCAACCTGAAAGCATAGAAAGATGCATAAACTTGAAGTTACAGCTTGATTTCAGTGAGTTTTCATCAAAATACAGGAGTTCTGCATGAAGTGTTCATTTTGGCCTTCTCTCGCTGAGAAAACACTATTTGTGACCTGTGATACAAAAATGCCATAAATTTTGTTCAAAGTGAGTTTTCAGTCAAGTTTCAACCTGAAAGCATAGAAAGATGCATAAACTTGAAGTTACAGCTTGATTTCAGTGAGTTTTCATCAAAATACAGGAGTTCTGCATGAAGTGTTCATTTTGGCCTTCTCTCGCTGAGAAAACACTATTTGTGACCTGTGATACAAAAATGCCATAACTTTTGTTCAAAGTGAGTTTTCAGTCAAGTTTCAACCTGAAAGCATAGAAAGATGCATAAACTTGAAGTTACAGCTTGATTTCAGTGACTTTTCATCAAAATACAGGAGTTCTGCATGAAGTGTTCATTTTGGCCTTCTCTCGCTGAGAAAACACTATTTGTGACCTGTGATACAAAAATGCCATAACTTTTGTTCAAAGTGAGTTTTCAGTCAAGTTTCAACCTGAAAGCATAGAAAGATGCATAAACTTGAAGTTACAGCTTGATTTCAGTGAGTTTTCATCAAAATACAGGAGTTCTGCATGAAGTGTTCATTTTGGCCTTCTCTCGCTGAGAAAACGCTATTTGTGACCTGTGATACAAAAATGCCATAACTTTTGTTCAAAGTGAGTTTTCAGTCAAGTTTCAACCTGAAAGCATAGAAAGATGCATAAACTTGAAGTTACAGCTTGATTTCAGTGAGTTTTCATCAAAATACAGGATTTCTGCATGAAGTGTTCATTTTGGCCTTCTCTCGCTGAGAAAACACTATTTGTGACCTGTGATACAAAAATGCCATAACTTTTGTTCAAAGTGAGTTTTCAGTCAAGTTTCAACCTGAAAGCATAGAAAGATGCATAAACTTGAAGTTACAGCTTGATTTCAGTGAGTTTTCATGAAAATACAGGAGTTCTGCATGAAGTGTTCATTTTGGCCTTCTCTCGCTGAGAAAACACTATTTGTGACCTGTGATACAAAAATGCCATAACTTTTGTTCAAAGTGAGTTTTCAGTCAAGTTTCAACCTGAAAGCATAGAAAGATGCATAAACTTGAAGTTACAGCTTGATTTCAGTGAGTTTTCATCAAAATACAGGAGTTCTGCATGAAGTGTTCATTTTGGCCTTCTCTCGCTGAGAAAACACTATTTGTGACCTGTGATACAAAAATGCCATAACTTTTGTTCAAAGTGAGTTTTCAGTCAAGTTTCAACCTGAAAGCATAGAAAGATGCATAAACTTGAAGTTACAGCTTGATTTCAGTGAGTTTTCATCAAAATACAGGAGTTCTGCATGAAGTGTTCATTTTGGCCTTCTCTCGCTGAGAAAACACTATTTGTGACCTGTGATACAAAAATGCCATAACTTTTGTTCAAAGTGAGTTTTCAGTCAAGTTTCAACCTGAAAGCATAGAAAGATGCATAAACTTGAAGTTACAGCTTGATTTCAGTGAGTTTTCATCAAAATACAGGAGTTCTGCATGAAGTGTTCATTTAGGCCTTCTCTCGCTGAGAAAACACTATTTGTGACCTGTGATACAAAAATGCCATAACTTTTGTTCAAAGTGAGTTTTCAGTCAAGTTTCAACCTGAAAGCATAGAAAGATGCATAAACTTGAAGTTACAGCTTGATTTCAGTGAGTTTTCATCAAAATACAGGAGTTCTGCATGAAGTGTTCATTTTGGCCTTCTCTCGCTGAGAAAACACTATTTGTGACCTGTGATACAAAAATGCCATAACTTTTGTTCAAAGTGAGTTTTCAGTCAAGTTTCAACCTGAAAGCATAGAAAGATGCATAAACTTGAAGTTACAGCTTGATTTCAGTGAGTTTTCATCAAAATACAGGAGTTCTGCATGAAGTGTTCATTTTGGTCTTCTCTCGCTGAGAAAACACTATTTGTGACCTGTGATACAGAACAGCCATAACTTTTGTTCAAAGTGAGTTTTCAGTCAAGTTTCAACCTGAAAGCATAGAAAGATGCATAAACTTGAAGTTACAGCTTGATTTCAATGAGTTTTCATCAAAATACAGGAGTTCTGCATGAAGTGTTCATTTTGGCCTTCTCTCGCTGAGAAAACGCTATTTGTGACCTGTGATACAAAAATGCCATAACTTTTGTTCAAAGTGAGTTTTCAGTCAAGTTTCAACCTGAAAGCATAGAAAGATGCATAAACTTGAAGTTACAGCTTGATTTCAGTGAGTTTTCATCAAAATACAGGATTTCTGCATGAAGTGTTCATTTTGGCCTTCTCTCGCTGAGAAAACACTATTTGTGACCTGTGATACAAAAATGCCATAACTTTTGTTCAAAGTGAGTTTTCAGTCAAGTTTCAACCTGAAAGCATAGAAAGATGCATAAACTTGAAGTTACAGCTTGATTTCAGTGACTTTTCATCAAAATACAGGAGTTCTGCATGAAGTGTTCATTTTGGCCTTCTCTCGCTGAGAAAACACTATTTGTGACCTGTGATACAAAAATGCCATAACTTTTGTTCAAAGTGAGTTTTCAGTCAAGTTTCAACCTGAAAGCATAGAAAGATGCATAAACTTGAAGTTACAGCTTGATTTCAGTGACTTTTCGTCAAAATACAGGAGTTCTGCATGAAGTGTTCATTTTGGCCTTCTCTCGCTGAGAAAACACTATTTGTGACCTGTGATACAAAAATGCCATAACTTTTGTTCAAAGTGAGTTTTCAGTCAAGTTTCAACCTGAAAGCATAGAAAGATGCATAAACTTGAAGTTACAGCTTGATTTCAGTGACTTTTCGTCAAAATACAGGAGTTCTGCATGAAGTGTTCATTTTGGCCTTCTCTCGCTGAGAAAACGCTATTTGTGACCTGTGATACAAAAATGCCATAACTTTTGTTCAAAGTGAGTTTTCAGTCAAGTTTCAACCTGAAAGCATAGAAAGATGCATAAACTTGAAGTTACAGCTTGATTTCAGTGAGTTTTCATCAAAATACAGGAGTTCTGCATGAAGTGTTCATTTTGGCCTTCTCTCGCTGAGAAAACGCTATTTGTGACCTGCGACACAGAACAGCCATAACTTTTGTTCAAAGTGAGTTTTCAGTCAAGTTTCAACCTGAAAGCATAGAAAGATGCATAAACTTGAAGTTACAGCTTGATTTCAGTGAGTTTTCATCAAAATTCAGGAGTTCTGCATGAAGTGTTCATTTTGGCCTTCTCTCGCTGAGAAAACACTATTTGTGACCTGTGACACAAAAATGCCATAACTTTTCTTCAAAGTGAGTTTTCAGTCAAGTTTCAACCTGAAAGCATAGAAAGATGCATAAACTTGAAGTTACAGCTTGATTTCAGTGAGTTTTCATCAAAATACAGGAGTTCTGCATGAAGTGTTCATTTTGGCCTTCTCTCGCTGAGAAAACGCTATTTGTGACCTGTGATACAAAAATGCCATAACTTTTGTTCAAAGTGAGTTTTCAGTCAAGTTTCAACCTGAAAGCATAGAAAGATGCATAAACTTGAAGTTACAGCTTGATTTCAGTGAGTTTTCATCAAAATACAGGAGTTCTGCATGAAGTGTTCATTTTGGCCTTCTCTTGCTGAGAAAACACTATTTGTGACCTGTGATACAAAAATGCCATAACTTTTGTTCAAAGTGAGTTTTCAGTCAAGTTTCAACCTGAAAGCATAGAAAGATGCATAAACTTGAAGTTACAGCTTGATTTCAGTGAGTTTTCATGAAAATACAGGAGTTCTGCATGAAGTGTTCATTTATGCCTTCTCTCGCTGAGAAAACACTATTTGTGACCTGTGATACAAAAATGCCATAACTTTTGTTCAAAGTGAGTTTTCAGTCAAGTTTCAACCTGAAAGCATAGAAAGATGCATAAACTTGAAGTTACAGCTTGATTTCAGTGACTTTTCGTCAAAATACAGGAGTTCTGCATGAAGTGTTCATTTTGGCCTTCTCTCGCTGAGAAAACGCTATTTGTGACCTGCGACACAGAACAGCCATAACTTTTGTTCAAAGTGAGTTTTCAGTCAAGTTTCAACCTGAAAGCATAGAAAGATGCATAAACTTGAAGTTACAGCTTGATTTCAGTGAGTTTTCATCAAAATACAGGAGTTCTGCATGAAGTGTTCATTTTGGCCTTCTCTCGCTGAGAAAACACTATTTGTGACCTGTGATACAAAAATGCCATAACTTTTGTTCAAAGTGAGTTTTCAGTCAAGTTTCAACCTGAAAGCATAGAAAGATGCATAAACTTGAAGTTACAGCTTGATTTCAGTGAGTTTTCATCAAAATACAGGAGTTCTGCATGAAGTGTTCATTTTGGCCTTCTCTCGCTGAGAAAACACTATTTGTGACCTGTGATACAAAAATGCCATAACTTTTGTTCAAAGTGAGTTTTCAGTCAAGTTTCAACCTGAAAGCATAGAAAGATGCATAAACTTGAAGTTACAGCTTGATTTCAGTGAGTTTTCATGAAAATACAGGAGTTCTGCATGAAGTGTTCATTTTGGCCTTCTCTCGCTGAGAAAACACTATTTGTGACCTGTGATACAAAAATGCCATAACTTTTGTTCAAAGTGAGTTTTCAGTCAAGTTTCAACCTGAAAGCATAGAAAGATGCATAAACTTGAAGTTACAGCTTGATTTCAGTGAGTTTTCATCAAAATACAGGAGTTCTGCATGAAGTGTTCATTTTGGCCTTCTCTCGCTGAGAAAACACTATTTGTGACCTGTGATACAAAAATGCCATAACTTTTGTTCAAAGTGAGTTTTCAGTCAAGTTTCAACCTGAAAGCATAGAAAGATGCATAAACTTGAAGTTACAGCTTGATTTCAGTGAGTTTTCATCAAAATACAGGAGTTCTGCATGAAGTGTTCATTTTGGTCTTCTCTCGCTGAGAAAACACTATTTGTGACCTGTGATACAAAAATGCCATAACTTTTGTTCAAAGTGAGTTTTCAGTCAAGTTTCAACCTGAAAGCATAGAAAGATGCATAAACTTGAAGTTACAGCTTGATTTCAATGAGTTTTCATCAAAATACAGGAGTTCTGCATGAAGTGTTCATTTTGGCCTTCTCTCGCTGAGAAAACGCTATTTGTGACCTGTGATACAAAAATGCCATAACTTTTGTTCAAAGTGAGTTTTCAGTCAAGTTTCAACCTGAAAGCATAGAAAGATGCATAAACTTGAAGTTACAGCTTGATTTCAGTGAGTTTTCATCAAAATACAGGATTTCTGCATGAAGTGTTCATTTTGGCCTTCTCTCGCTGAGAAAACACTATTTGTGACCTGTGATACAAAAATGCCATAACTTTTGTTCAAAGTGAGTTTTCAGTCAAGTTTCAACCTGAAAGTATAGAAAGATGCATAAACTTGAAGTTACAGCTTGATTTCAGTGACTTTTCATCAAAATACAGGAGTTCTGCATGAAGTGTTCATTTTGGCCTTCTCTCGCTGAGAAAACACTATTTGTGACCTGTGATACAAAAATGCCATAACTTTTGTTCAAAGTGAAAGTTTCAACCTGAAAGCATAGAAAGATGCATAAACTTGAAGTTACAGCTTGATTTCAGTGAGTTTTCATCAAAATACAGGAGTTCTGCATGAAGTGTTCATTTTGGCCTTCTCTCGCTGAGAAAACACTATTTGTGACCTGTGACACAAAAATGCCATAACTTTTCTTCAAAGTGAGTTTTCAGTCAAGTTTCAACCTGAAAGCATAGAAAGATGCATAAACTTGAAGTTACAGCTTGATTTCAGTGAGTTTTCATCAAAATACAGGAGTTCTGCATGAAGTGTTCATTTTGGCCTTCTCTCGCTGAGAAAACACTATTTGTGACCTGTGATACAAAAATGCCATAACTTTTCTTCAAAGTGAGTTTTCAGTCAAGTTTCAACCTGAAAGCATAGAAAGATGCATAAACTTGAAGTTACAGCTTGATTTCAGTGAGTTTTCATGAAAATACAGGAGTTCTGCATGAAGTGTTCATTTTGGCCTTCTCTCGCTGAGAAAACACTATTTGTGACCTGTGATACAAAAATGCCATAACTTTTCTTCAAAGTGAGTTTTCAGTCAAGTTTCAACCTGAAAGCATAGAAAGATGCATAAACTTGAAGTTACAGCTTGATTTCAGTGAGTTTTCATCAAAATACAGGAGTTCTGCATGAAGTGTTCATTTTGGCCTTCTCTCGCTGAGAAAACACTATTTGTGACCTGTGATACAAAAATGCCATAACTTTTGTTGAAAGTGAGTTTTCAGTCAAGTTTCAACCTGAAAGCATAGAAAGATGCATAAACTTGAAGTTACAGCTTGATTTCAGTGAGTTTTCATCAAAATACAGGAGTTCTGCATGAAGTGTTCATTTTGGCCTTCTCTCGCTGAGAAAACACTATTTGTGACCTGTGACACAAAAATGCCTCAACTTTTCTTCAAAGTGAGTTTTCAGTCAAGTTTCAACCTGAAAGCATAGAAAGATGCATAAACTTGAAGTTACAGCTTGATTTCAGTGACTTTTCATCAAAATACAGGAGTTCTGCATGAAGTGTTCATTTTGGCCTTCTCTCGCTGAGAAAACACTATTTGTGACCTGTGATACAAAAATGCCATAACTTTTGTTCAAAGTGAGTTTTCAGTCAAGTTTCAACCTGAAAGCATAGAAAGATGCATAAACTTGAAGTTACAGCTTGATTTCAGTGAGTTTTCATCAAAATACAGGAGTTCTGCATGAAGTGTTCATTTTGGCCTTCTCTCGCTGAGAAAACACTATTTGTGACCTGTGATACAAAAATGCCATAACTTTTCTTCAAAGTGAGTTTTCAGTCAAGTTTCAACCTGAAAGCATAGAAAGATGCATAAACTTGAAGTTACAGCTTGATTTCAGTGAGTTTTCATCAAAATACAGGAGTTCTGCATGAAGTGTTCATTTTGGCCTTCTCTCGCTGAGAAAACATTATTTGTGACCTGTGATACAAAAATGCCATAACTTTTGTTCAAAGTGAGTTTTCAGTCAAGTTTCAACCTGAAAGCATAGAAAGATGCATAAACTTGAAGTTACAGCTTGATTTCAGTGAGTTTTCATCAAAATACAGGAGTTCTGCATGAAGTGTTCATTTTGGCCTTCTCTCGCTGAGAAAACACTATTTGTGACCTGTGACACAAAAATGCCTCAACTTTTCTTCAAAGTGAGTTTTCAGTCAAGTTTCAACCTGAAAGCATAGAAAGATGCATAAACTTGAAGTTACAGCTTGATTTCAGTGACTTTTCATCAAAATACAGGAGTTCTGCATGAAGTGTTCATTTTGGCCTTCTCTCGCTGAGAAAACGCTATTTGTGACCTGTGATACAAAAATGCCATAACTTTTGTTCAAAGTGAGTTTTCAGTCAAGTTTCAACCTGAAAGCATAGAAAGATGCATAAACTTGAAGTTACAGCTTGATTTCAGTGAGTTTTCATCAAAATACAGGAGTTCTGCATGAAGTGTTCATTTTGGCCTTCTCTCGCTGAGAAAACACTATTTGTGACCTGTGATACAAAAATGCCATAACTTTTGTTCAAAGTGAGTTTTCAGTCAAGTTTCAACCTGAAAGCATAGAAAGATGCATAAACTTGAAGTTACAGCTTGATTTCAGTGACTTTTCATCAAAATACAGG
Organism: Aulostomus chinensis; assembly: GCF_037954235.1. NCBI lineage: Eukaryota > Metazoa > Chordata > Actinopteri > Syngnathiformes > Aulostomidae > Aulostomus > Aulostomus chinensis. The sequence continues at coordinate 85,256 of NW_028234212.1, forward strand.
AGTTCTGCATGAAGTGTTCATTTTGGCCTTCTCTCGCTGAGAAAACACTATTTGTGACCTGTGATACAAAAATGCCATAACTTTTGTTCAAAGTGAGTTTTCAGTCAAGTTTCAACCTGAAAGCATAGAAAGATGCATACACTTGAAGTTACAGCTTGATTTCAGAGAGTTTTCATCAAAATACAGGAGTTCTGCATGAAGTGTTCATTTTGGCCTTCTCTCGCTGAGAAAACGCTATTTGTGACCTGTGATACAAAAATGCCATAACTTTTGTTCAAAGTGAGTTTTCAGTCAAGTTTCAACATGAAAGCATAGAAAGATGCATAAACTTGAAGTTACAGCTTGATTTCAGTGAGTTTTCATCAAAATACATGATTTCTGCATGAAGTGTTCATTTTGGCCTTCTCTCGCTGAGAAAACACTATTTGTGACCTGTGATACAAAAATGCCATAACTTTTGTTCAAAGTGAGTTTTCAGTCAAGTTTCAACCTGAAAGCATAGAAAGATGCATAAACTTGAAGTTACAGCTTGATTTCAGTGAGTTTTCATCAAAATACAGGAGTTCTGCATGAAGTGTTCATTTTGGCCTTCTCTCGCTGAGAAAACACTATTTGTGACCTGTGATACAAAAATGCCATAACTTTTGTTGAAAGTGAGTTTTCAGTCAAGTTTCAACCTGAAAGCATAGAAAGATGCATAAACTTGAAGTTACAGCTTGATTTCAGTGAGTTTTCATCAAAATACAGGAGTTCTGCATGAAGTGTTCATTTTGGCCTTCTCTCGCTGAGAAAACACTATTTGTGACCTGTGATACAAAAATGCCATAACTTTTGTTCAAAGTGAGTTTTCAGTCAAGTTTCAACCTGAAAGCATAGAAAGATGCATAAACTTGAAGTTACAGCTTTATTTCAGTGACTTTTCATCAAAATACAGGAGTTCTGCATGAAGTGTTCATTTTGGCCTTCTCTCGCTGAGAAAACACTATTTGTGACCTGTGATACAAAAATGCCATAACTTTTGTTCAAAGTGAGTTTTCAGTCAAGTTTCAACCTGAAAGCATAGAAAGATGCATAAACTTGAAGTTACAGCTTGATTTCAGTGAGTTTTCATCAAAATACAGGAGTTTTGCATGAAGTGTTCATTTTGGCCTTCTCTCGCTGAGAAAACACTATTTGTGACCTGTGATACAAAAATGCCATAACTTTTGTTGAAAGTGAGTTTTCAGTCAAGTTTCAACCTGAAAGCATGGAAAGATGCATAAACTTGAAGTTACAGCTTGATTTCAGTGAGTTTTCATCAAAATACAGGAGTTCTGCATGAAGTGTTCATTTTGGCCTTCTCTCGCTGAGAAAACACTATTTGTGACCTGTGATACAAAAATGCCATAACTTTTGTTCAAAGTGAGTTTTCAGTCAAGTTTCAACCTGAAAGCATAGAAAGATGCATAAACTTGAAGTTACAGCTTGATTTCAGTGACTTTTGGTCAAAATACAGGAGTTCTGCATGAAGTGTTCATTTTGGCCTTCTCTCGCTGAGAAAACGCTATTTGTGACCTGCGACACAGAACAGCCATAACTTTTGTTCAAAGTGAGTTTTCAGTCAAGTTTCAACCTGAAAGCATAGAAAGATGCATAAACTTGAAGATACAGCTTGATTTCAGTGAGTTTTCATCAAAATACAGGAGTTCTGCATGAAGTGTTCATTTTGGCCTTCTCTCGCTGAGAAAACACTATTTGTGACCTGTGATACAAAAATGCCATAACTTTTGTTCAAAGTGAGTTTTCAGTCAAGTTTCAACCTGAAAGCATAGAAAGATGCATAAACTTGAAGTTACAGCTTGATTTCAGTGAGTTTTCATCAAAATAAAGGAGTTCTGCATGAAGTGTTCATTTTGGCCTTCTCTCGCTGAGAAAACACTATTTGTGACCTGTGATACAAAAATGCCATAACTTTTGTTCAAAGTGAGTTTTCAGTCAAGTTTCAACCTGAAAGCATAGAAAGATGCATAAACTTGAAGTTACAGCTTTATTTCAGTGACTTTTCATCAAAATACAGGAGTTCTGCATGAAGTGTTCATTTTGGCCTTCTCTCGCTGAGAAAACACTATTTGTGACCTGTGATACAAAAATGCCATAACTTTTGTTCAAAGTGAGTTTTCAGTCAAGTTTCAACCTGAAAGCATAGAAAGATGCATAAACTTGAAGTTACAGCTTGATTTCAGTGACTTTTCGTCAAAATACAGGAGTTCTGCATGAAGTGTTCATTTTGGCCTTCTCTCGCTGAGAAAACGCTATTTGTGACCTGCGACACAGAACAGCCATAACTTTTGTTCAAAGTGAGTTTTCAGTCAAGTTTCAACCTGAAAGCATAGAAAGATGCATAAACTTGAAGTTACAGCTTGATTTCAGTGAGTTTTCATCAAAATACAGGAGTTCTGCATGAAGTGTTCATTTTGGCCTTCTCTCGCTGAGAAAACACTATTTGTGACCTGTGATACAAAAATGCCATAACTTTTGTTCAAAGTGAGTTTTCAGTCAAGTTTCAACCTGAAAGCATAGAAAGATGCATAAACTTGAAGTTACAGCTTGATTTCAGTGAGTTTTCATCAAAATACAGAAGTTCTGCATGAAGTGTTCATTTTGGCCTTCTCTCGCTGAGAAAACACTATTTGTGACCTGTGATACAAAAATGCCATAACTTTTGTTCAAAGTGAGTTTTCAGTCAAGTTTCAACCTGAAAGCATAGAAAGATGCATAAACTTGAAGTTACAGCTTGATTTCAGTGAGTTTTCAAGAAAAGACAGGAGTTCTGCATGAAGTGTTCATTTTGGCCTTCTCTCGCTGAGAAAACACTATTTGTGACCTGTGATACAAAAATGCCATAACTTTTGTTCAAAGTGAGTTTTCAGTCAAGTTTCAACCTGAAAGCATAGAAAGATGCATAAACTTGAAGTTACAGCTTGATTTCAGTGAGTTTTCATCAAAATACAGAAGTTCTGCATGAAGTGTTCATTTTGGCCTTCTCTCGCTGAGAAAACACTATTTGTGACCTGTGATACAAAAATGCCATAACTTTTGTTCAAAGTGAGTTTTCAGTCAAGTTTCAACCTGAAAGCATAGAAAGATGCATAAACTTGAAGTTACAGCTTGATTTCAGTGAGTTTTCAAGAAAAGACAGGAGTTCTGCATGAAGTGTTCATTTTGGCCTTCTCTCGCTGAGAAAACACTATTTGTGACCTGTGATACAAAAATGCCATAACTTTTGTTCAAAGTGAGTTTTCAGTCAAGTTTCAACCTGAAAGCATAGAAAGATGCATAAACTTGAAGTTACAGCTTGATTTCAGTGACTTTTCGTCAAAATACAGGAGTTCTGCATGAAGTGTTCATTTTGGCCTTCTCTCGCTGAGAAAACGCTATTTGTGACCTGCGACACAGAACAGCCATAACTTTTGTTCAAAGTGAGTTTTCAGTCAAGTTTCAACCTGAAAGCATAGAAAGATGCATAAACTTGAAGTTACAGCTTGATTTCAGTGAGTTTTCATCAAAATACAGGAGTTCTGCATGAAGTGTTCATTTTGGCCTTCTCTCGCTGAGAAAACACTATTTGTGACCTGTGATACAAAAATGCCATAACTTTTGTTCAAAGTGAGTTTTCAGTCAAGTTTCAACCTGAAAGCATAGAAAGATGCATAAACTTGAAGTTACAGCTTGATTTCAGTGAGTTTTCATCAAAATACAGAAGTTCTGCATGAAGTGTTCATTTTGGCCTTCTCTCGCTGAGAAAACACTATTTGTGACCTGTGATACAAAAATGCCATAACTTTTGTTCAAAGTGAGTTTTCAGTCAAGTTTCAACCTGAAAGCATAGAAAGATGCATAAACTTGAAGTTACAGCTTGATTTCAGTGAGTTTTCAAGAAAAGACAGGAGTTCTGCATGAAGTGTTCATTTTGGCCTTCTCTCGCTGAGAAAACACTATTTGTGACCTGTGATACAAAAATGCCATAACTTTTGTTCAAAGTGAGTTTTCAGTCAAGTTTCAACCTGAAAGCATAGAAAGATGCATAAACTTGAAGATACAGCTTGATTTCAGTGAGTTTTCATCAAAATACAGGAGTTCTGCATGAAGTGTTCATTTTGGCCTTCTCTCGCTGAGAAAACACTATTTGTGACCTGTGATACAAAAATGCCATAACTTTTGTTCAAAGTGAGTTTTCAGTCAAGTTTCAACCTGAAAGCATAGAAAGATGCATAAACTTGAAGTTACAGCTTGATTTCAGTGAGTTTTCATCAAAATACAGGAGTTCTGCATGAAGTGTTCATTTTGGCCTTCTCTCGCTGAGAAAACACTATTTGTGACCTGTGATACAAAAATGCCATAACTTTTGTTCAAAGTGAGTTTTCAGTCAAGTTTCAACCTGAAAGCATAGAAAGATGCATAAACTTGAAGTTACAGCTTGATTTCAGGGAGTTTTCATGAAAATACAGGAGTTCTGCATGAAGTGTTCATTTTGGCCTTCTCTCGCTGAGAAAACACTATTTGTGACCTGTGATACAAAAATGCCATAACTTTTGTTCAAAGTGAGTTTTCAGTCAAGTTTCAACCTGAAAGCATAGAAAGATGCATAAACTTGAAGTTACAGCTTGATTTCAGTGACTTTTCGTGAAAATACAGGAGTTCTGCATGAAGTGTTCATTTTGGCCTTCTCTCGCTGAGAAAACGCTATTTGTGACCTGCGACACAGAACAGCCATAACTTTTGTTCAAAGTGAGTTTTCAGTCAAGTTTCAACCTGAAAGCATAGAAAGATGCATAAACTTGAAGTTACAGCTTGATTTCAGTGAGTTTTCATCAAAATACAGGAGTTCTGCATGAAGTGTTCATTTTGGCCTTCTCTCGCTGAGAAAACACTATTTGTGACCTGTGATACAAAAATGCCATAACTTTTGTTCAAAGTGAGTTTTCAGTCAAGTTTCAACCTGAAAGCATAGAAAGATGCATAAACTTGAAGTTACAGCTTGATTTCAGTGAGTTTTCATCAAAATACAGGAGTTCTGCATGAAGTGTTCATTTTGGCCTTCTCTCGCTGAGAAAACACTATTTGTGACCTGTGATACAAAAATGCCATAACTTTTGTTCAAAGTGAGTTTTCAGTCAAGTTTCAACCTGAAAGCATAGAAAGATGCATAAACTCTAAGTTACAGCTTGATTTCAGTGAGTTTTCATCAAAATACAGGAGTTCTGCATGAAGTGTTCATTTTGGCCTTCTCTCGCTGAGAAAACACTATTTGTGACCTGTGATACAAAAATGCCATAACTTTTGTTCAAAGTGAGTTTTCAGTCAAGTTTCAACCTGAAAGCATAGAAAGATGCATAAACTTGAAGTTACAGCTTGATTTCAGGGAGTTTTCATCAAAATACAGGAGTTCTGCATGAAGTGTTCATTTTGGCCTTCTCTCGCTGAGAAAACGCTATTTGTGACCTGTGATACAAAAATGCCATAACTTTTGTTCAAAGTGAGTTTTCAGTCAAGTTTCAACCTGAAAGCATAGAAAGATGCATAAACTTGAAGTTACAGCTTGATTTCAGTGAGTTTTCATCAAAATACAGGAGTTCTGCATGAAGTGTTCATTTTGGCCTTCTCTCGCTGAGAAAACACTATTTGTGACCTGTGATACAAAAATGCCATAACTTTTGTTCAAAGTGAGTTTTCAGTCAAGTTTCAACCTGAAAGCATAGAAAGATGCATAAACTTGAAGTTACAGCTTGATTTCAGTGACTTTTCGTCAAAATACAGGAGTTCTGCATGAAGTGTTCATTTTGGCCTTCTCTCGCTGAGAAAACGCTATTTGTGACCTGCGACACAGAACAGCCATAACTTTTGTTCAAAGTGAGTTTTCAGTCAAGTTTCAACCTGAAAGCATAGAAAGATGCATAAACTTGAAGTTACAGCTTGATTTCAGTGAGTTTTCATCAAAATACAGGAGTTCTGCATGAAGTGTTCATTTTGGCCTTCTCTTGCTGAGAAAACACTATTTGTGACCTGTGATACAAAAATGCCATAACTTTTGTTCAAAGTGAGTTTTCAGTCAAGTTTCAACCTGAAAGCATAGAAAGATGCATAAACTTGAAGTTACAGCTTGATTTCAGTGAGTTTTCATCAAAATACAGGAGTTCTGCATGAAGTGTTCATTTTGGCCTTCTCTCGCTGAGAAAACACTATTTGTGACCTGTGATACAAAAATGCCATAACTTTTGTTCAAAGTGAGTTTTCAGTCAAGTTTCAACCTGAAAGCATAGAAAGATGCATAAACTCTAAGTTACAGCTTGATTTCAGTGAGTTTTCATCAAAATACAGGAGTTCTGCATGAAGTGTTCATTTTGGCCTTCTCTCGCTGAGAAAACACTATTTGTGACCTGTGATACAAAAATGCCATAACTTTTGTTCAAAGTGAGTTTTCAGTCAAGTTTCAACCTGAAAGCATAGAAAGATGCATAAACTTGAAGTTACAGCTTGATTTCAGGGAGTTTTCATCAAAATACAGGAGTTCTGCATGAAGTGTTCATTTTGGCCTTCTCTCGCTGAGAAAACGCTATTTGTGACCTGTGATACAAAAATGCCATAACTTTTGTTCAAAGTGAGTTTTCAGTCAAGTTTCAACCTGAAAGCATAGAAAGATGCATAAACTTGAAGTTACAGCTTGATTTCAGGGAGTTTTCATCAAAATACAGGAGTTCTGCATGAAGTGTTCATTTTGGCCTTCTCTCGCTGAGAAAACACTATTTGTGACCTGTGATACAAAAATGCCATAACTTTTGTTCAAAGTGAGTTTTCAGTCAAGTTTCAACCTGAAAGCATAGAAAGATGCATAAACTTGAAGTTACAGCTTGATTTCAGTGAGTTTTCATCAAAATACAGGAGTTCTGCATGAAGTGTTCATTTTGGCCTTCTCTCGCTGAGAAAACACTATTTGTGACCTGTGATACAAAAATGCCATAACTTTTGTTCAAAGTGAGTTTTCAGTCAAGTTTCAACCTGAAAGCATAGAAAGATGCATAAACTTGAAGTTACAGCTTGATTTCAGTGACTTTTCGTGAAAATACAGGAGTTCTGCATGAAGTGTTCATTTTGGCCTTCTCTCGCTGAGAAAACGCTATTTGTGACCTGCGACACAGAACAGCCATAACTTTTGTTCAAAGTGAGTTTTCAGTCAAGTTTCAACCTGAAAGCATAGAAAGATGCATAAACTTGAAGTTACAGCTTGATTTCAGTGAGTTTTCATCAAAATACAGGAGTTCTGCATGAAGTGTTCATTTTGGCCTTCTCTCGCTGAGAAAACACTATTTGTGACCTGTGATACAAAAATGCCATAACTTTTGTTCAAAGTGAGTTTTCAGTCAAGTTTCAACCTGAAAGCATAGAAAGATGCATAAACTTGAAGTTACAGCTTGATTTCAGTGAGTTTTCATCAAAATACAGGAGTTCTGCATGAAGTGTTCATTTTGGCCTTCTCTCGCTGAGAAAACACTATTTGTGACCTGTGATACAAAAATGCCATAACTTTTGTTCAAAGTGAGTTTTCAGTCAAGTTTCAACCTGAAAGCATAGAAAGATGCATAAACTTGAAGTTACAGCTTGATTTCAGTGACTTTTCGTGAAAATACAGGAGTTCTGCATGAAGTGTTCATTTTGGCCTTCTCTCGCTGAGAAAACGCTATTTGTGACCTGCGACACAGAACAGCCATAACTTTTGTTCAAAGTGAGTTTTCAGTCAAGTTTCAACCTGAAAGCATAGAAAGATGCATAAACTTGAAGTTACAGCTTGATTTCAGTGAGTTTTCATCAAAATACAGGAGTTCTGCATGAAGTGTTCATTTTGGCCTTCTCTCGCTGAGAAAACACTATTTGTGACCTGTGATACAAAAATGCCATAACTTTTGTTCAAAGTGAGTTTTCAGTCAAGTTTCAACCTGAAAGCATAGAAAGATGCATAAACTTGAAGTTACAGCTTGATTTCAGGGAGTTTTCATCAAAATACAGGAGTTCTGCATGAAGTGTTCATTTTGGCCTTCTCTCGCTGAGAAAACACTATTTGTGACCTGTGATACAAAAATGCCATAACTTTTGTTCAAAGTGAGTTTTCAGTCAAGTTTCAACCTGAAAGCATAGAAAGATGCATAAACTCTAAGTTACAGCTTGATTTCAGTGAGTTTTCATCAAAATACAGGAGTTCTGCATGAAGTGTTCATTTTGGCCTTCTCTCGCTGAGAAAACACTATTTGTGACCTGTGATACAAAAATGCCATAACTTTTGTTCAAAGTGAGTTTTCAGTCAAGTTTCAACCTGAAAGCATAGAAAGATGCATAAACTTGAAGTTACAGCTTGATTTCAGGGAGTTTTCATCAAAATACAGGAGTTCTGCATGAAGTGTTCATTTTGGCCTTCTCTCGCTGAGAAAACGCTATTTGTGACCTGTGATACAAAAATGCCATAACTTTTGTTCAAAGTGAGTTTTCAGTCAAGTTTCAACCTGAAAGCATAGAAAGATGCATAAACTTGAAGTTACAGCTTGATTTCAGGGAGTTTTCATCAAAATACAGGAGTTCTGCATGAAGTGTTCATTTTGGCCTTCTCTCGCTGAGAAAACACTATTTGTGACCTGTGATACAAAAATGCCATAACTTTTGTTCAAAGTGAGTTTTCAGTCAAGTTTCAACCTGAAAGCATAGAAAGATGCATAAACTTGAAGTTACAGCTTGATTTCAGTGAGTTTTCATCAAAATACAGGAGTTCTGCATGAAGTGTTCATTTTGGCCTTCTCTCGCTGAGAAAACACTATTTGTGACCTGTGATACAAAAATGCCATAACTTTTGTTCAAAGTGAGTTTTCAGTCAAGTTTCAACCTGAAAGCATAGAAAGATGCATAAACTTGAAGTTACAGCTTGATTTCAGTGACTTTTCGTGAAAATACAGGAGTTCTGCATGAAGTGTTCATTTTGGCCTTCTCTCGCTGAGAAAACGCTATTTGTGACCTGCGACACAGAACAGCCATAACTTTTGTTCAAAGTGAGTTTTCAGTCAAGTTTCAACCTGAAAGCATAGAAAGATGCATAAACTTGAAGTTACAGCTTGATTTCAGTGAGTTTTCATCAAAATACAGGAGTTCTGCATGAAGTGTTCATTTTGGCCTTCTCTCGCTGAGAAAACACTATTTGTGACCTGTGATACAAAAATGCCATAACTTTTGTTCAAAGTGAGTTTTCAGTCAAGTTTCAACCTGAAAGCATAGAAAGATGCATAAACTTGAAGTTACAGCTTGATTTCAGTGAGTTTTCATCAAAATACAGGAGTTCTGCATGAAGTGTTCATTTTGGCCTTCTCTCGCTGAGAAAACACTATTTGTGACCTGTGATACAAAAATGCCATAACTTTTGTTCAAAGTGAGTTTTCAGTCAAGTTTCAACCTGAAAGCATAGAAAGATGCATAAACTCTAAGTTACAGCTTGATTTCAGTGAGTTTTCATCAAAATACAGGAGTTCTGCATGAAGTGTTCATTTTGGCCTTCTCTCGCTGAGAAAACACTATTTGTGACCTGTGATACAAAAATGCCATAACTTTTGTTCAAAGTGAGTTTTCAGTCAAGTTTCAACCTGAAAGCATAGAAAGATGCATAAACTTGAAGTTACAGCTTGATTTCAGGGAGTTTTCATCAAAATACAGGAGTTCTGCATGAAGTGTTCATTTTGGCCTTCTCTCGCTGAGAAAACGCTATTTGTGACCTGTGATACAAAAATGCCATAACTTTTGTTCAAAGTGAGTTTTCAGTCAAGTTTCAACCTGAAAGCATAGAAAGATGCATAAACTTGAAGTTACAGCTTGATTTCAGTGAGTTTTCATCAAAATACAGGAGTTCTGCATGAAGTGTTCATTTTGGCCTTCTCTCGCTGAGAAAACACTATTTGTGACCTGTGATACAAAAATGCCATAACTTTTGTTCAAAGTGAGTTTTCAGTCAAGTTTCAACCTGAAAGCATAGAAAGATGCATAAACTTGAAGTTACAGCTTGATTTCAGTGACTTTTCGTCAAAATACAGGAGTTCTGCATGAAGTGTTCATTTTGGCCTTCTCTCGCTGAGAAAACGCTATTTGTGACCTGCGACACAGAACAGCCATAACTTTTGTTCAAAGTGAGTTTTCAGTCAAGTTTCAACCTGAAAGCATAGAAAGATGCATAAACTTGAAGTTACAGCTTGATTTCAGTGAGTTTTCATCAAAATACAGGAGTTCTGCATGAAGTGTTCATTTTGGCCTTCTCTCGCTGAGAAAACACTATTTGTGACCTGTGATACAAAAATGCCATAACTTTTGTTCAAAGTGAGTTTTCAGTCAAGTTTCAACCTGAAAGCATAGAAAGATGCATAAACTTGAAGTTACAGCTTGATTTCAGTGAGTTTTCATCAAAATACAGAAGTTCTGCATGAAGTGTTCATTTTGGCCTTCTCTCGCTGAGAAAACACTATTTGTGACCTGTGATACAAAAATGCCATAACTTTTGTTCAAAGTGAGTTTTCAGTCAAGTTTCAACCTGAAAGCATAGAAAGATGCATAAACTTGAAGTTACAGCTTGATTTCAGTGAGTTTTCATCAAAATACAGGAGTTTTGCATGAAGTGTTCATTTTGGCCTTCTCTCGCTGAGAAAACACTATTTGTGACCTGTGATACAAAAATGCCATAACTTTTGTTGAAAGTGAGTTTTCAGTCAAGTTTCAACCTGAAAGCATAGAAAGATGCATAAACTTGAAGTTACAGCTTGATTTCAGTGAGTTTTCATCAAAATACAGGAGTTCTGCATGAAGTGTTCATTTTGGCCTTCTCTCGCTGAGAAAACACTATTTGTGACCTGTGATACAAAAATGCCATAACTTTTGTTCAAAGTGAGTTTTCAGTCAAGTTTCAACCTGAAAGCATAGAAAGATGCATAAACTTGAAGTTACAGCTTGATTTCAGTGAGTTTTCAAGAAAAGACAGGAGTTCTGCATGAAGTGTTCATTTTGGCCTTCTCTCGCTGAGAAAACACTATTTGTGACCTGTGATACAAAAATGCCATAACTTTTGTTCAAAGTGAGTTTTCAGTCAAGTTTCAACCTGAAAGCATAGAAAGATGCATAAACTTGAAGATACAGCTTGATTTCAGTGAGTTTTCATCAAAATACAGGAGTTCTGCATGAAGTGTTCATTTTGGCCTTCTCTCGCTGAGAAAACACTATTTGTGACCTGTGATACAAAAATGCCATAACTTTTGTTCAAAGTGAGTTTTCAGTCAAGTTTCAACCTGAAAGCATAGAAAGATGCATAAACTTGAAGTTACAGCTTGATTTCAGTGAGTTTTCATCAAAATACAGGAGTTCTGCATGAAGTGTTCATTTTGGCCTTCTCTCGCTGAGAAAACACTATTTGTGACCTGTGATACAAAAATGCCATAACTTTTGTTCAAAGTGAGTTTTCAGTCAAGTTTCAACCTGAAAGCATAGAAAGATGCATAAACTTGAAGTTACAGCTTGATTTCAGTGAGTTTTCATCAAAATACAGGAGTTCTGCATGAAGTGTTCATTTTGGCCTTCTCTCGCTGAGAAAACACTATTTGTGACCTGTGATACAAAAATGCCATAACTTTTGTTCAAAGTGAGTTTTCAGTCAAGTTTCAACCTGAAAGCATAGAAAGATGCATAAACTTGAAGTTACAGCTTGATTTCAGTGAGTTTTCATGAAAATACAGGAGTTCTGCATGAAGTGTTCATTTTGGCCTTCTCTCGCTGAGAAAACACTATTTGTGACTTGTGATACAAAAATGCCATAACTTTTGTTCAAAGTGAGTTTTCAGTCAAGTTTCAACCTGAAAGCATAGAAAGATGCATAAACTTGAAGTTACAGCTTGATTTCAGTGACTTTTCGTCAAAATACAGGAGTTCTGCATGAAGTGTTCATTTTGGCCTTCTCTCGCTGAGAAAACGCTATTTGTGACCTGCGACACAGAACAGCCATAACTTTTGTTCAAAGTGAGTTTTCAGTCAAGTTTCAACCTGAAAGCATAGAAAGATGCATAAACTTGAAGTTACAGCTTGATTTCAGTGAGTTTTCATCAAAATACAGGAGTTCTGCATGAAGTGTTCATTTTGGCCTTCTCTCGCTGAGAAAACACTATTTGTGACCTGTGATACAAAAATGCCATAACTTTTGTTCAAAGTGAGTTTTCAGTCAAGTTTCAACCTGAAAGCATAGAAAGATGCATAAACTTGAA
>NW_028234213.1:0-97522 GCF_037954235.1 Aulostomus chinensis
GCTGTAACTTCAAGTTTATGCATCTTTCTATGCTTTCAGGTTGAAACTTGACTGAAAACTCACGTTGAACAAAAGTTATGGCATTTTTGTATCACAGGTCACAAATAGTGTTTTCTCAGCGAGAGAAGGCCAAAATGAACACTTCATGCAGAACTCCTATATTTTGATGAAAACTCACTGAAATCAAGCTGTAACTTCAAGTTTATGCATCTTTCTATGCTTTCAGGTTGAAACTTGACTGAAAACTCACTTTGAACAAAAGTTATGGCATTTTTGTATCATAGCTCACAAATAGTGTTTTCTCAGCGAGAGAAGGCCAAAATGAACACTTCATGCAGAACTCCTGTATTTTGATGAAAACTCACTGAAATCAAGCTTTAACTTCAAGTTTATGCATCTTTCTATGCTTTCAGGTTGAAACTTGACTGAAAACTCACTTTGAACAAAAGTTATGGCATTTTTGTATCACAGGTCACAAATAGCGTTTTCTCAGCGAGAGAAGGCCAAAATGAACTCTTCATGCAGAACTCCTGTATTTTGATGAAAACTCACTGAAATCAAGCTGTACCTTCAAGTTTATGCATCTTTCTATGCTTTCAGGTTGAAACTTGACTGAAAACTCACTTTGAACAAAAGTTATGGCTGTTCTGTGTCGCAGGTCACAAATAGCGTTTTCTCAGCGAGAGAAGGCCAAAATGAACACTTCATGCAGAACTCCTGTATTTTGATAAAAACTCACTGAAATCAAGCTGTAACTTCAAGTTTATGCATCTTTCTATGCTTTCAGGTTGAAACTTGACAGAAAACTCACTTTGAACAAAAGTTATGGCTGATCTGTTTCGCAGGTCACAAATAGCGTTTTCTCAGCGAGAGAAGGCCAAAATGAACACTTCATGCAGAACTCCTGTATTTTGATGAAAACTCACTGAAATCAAGCTGTAACTTCAAGTTTATGCATCTTTCTATGCTTTCAGGTTGAAACTTGACTGAAAACTCACTTTGAACAAAAGTTATGGCTGTTCTGTGTCGCAGGTCACAAATAGCGTTTTCTCAGCGAGAGAAGGCCAAAATGAACACTTCATGCAGAACTCCTGTATTTGATGAAAACTCACTGAAATCAAGCTGTAACTTCAAGTTTATGCATCTTTCTATGCTTTCAGGTTGAAACTTGACAGAAAACTCACTTTGAACAAAAGTTATGGCATTTTTGTATCACAGGTCACAAATAGTGTTTTCTCAGCGAGAGAAGGCCAAAATGAACACTTCATGCAGAACTCCTGTATTTTGATGAAAACTCACTGAAATCAAGCTGTAACTTCAAGTTTATGCATCTTTCTATGCTTCAGGTTGAAACTTGACAGAAAACTCACTTTGAACAAAAGTTATGGCATTTTTGTATCTCAGGTCACAAATAGTGTTTTCTCAGCGAGAGAAGGCCAAAATGAACACTTCATGCAGAACTCCTGTATTTTGATGAAAACTCACTGAAATCAAGCTGTAACTTCAAGTTTATGTATCTTTCTATGCTTTCAGGTTGAAACTTGACAGAAAACTCACTTTGAACAAAAGTTATGGCTGTTCTGCGTCGCAGGTCACAAATAGCGTTTTCTCAACGAGAGAAGGCCAAAAGGAACACTTCATACAGAACTCCTGTATTTTGATGAAAACTCACTGAAATCAAGCTGTAACTTCAAGTTTATGCATCTTTCTATGCTTTCAGGTTGAAACTTGACTGAAAACTCACTTTGAACAAAAGTTATGGCATTTTTGTATCACAGGTCACAAATAGTGTTTTCTCAGCGAGAGAAGGCCAAAATGAACACTTCATGCAGAACTCCTGTATTTTGATGAAAACTCACTGAAATCAAGCTTTAACTTCAAGTTTATGCATCTTTCTATGCTTTCAGGTTGAAACTTGACTGAAAACTCACTTTGAACAAAAGTTATGGCATTTTTGTATCACAGGTCACAAATAGTGTTTTCTCAGCGAGAGAAGGCCAAAATGAACACTTCATGCAGAACTCCTGTATTTTGATGAAAACTCACTGAAATCAAGCTGTAACTTCAAGTTTATGCATCTTTCTATGCTTTCAGGTTGAAACTTGACTGAAAACTCACTTTGAACAAAAGTTATGGCATTTTTGTATCACAGGTCACAAATAGTGTTTTCTCAGCGAGAGAAGGCCAAAATGAACACTTCATGCAGAACTCCTGTATTTTGATGAAAACTCACTGAAATCAAGCTGTAACTTCAAGTTTATGCATCTTTCTATGCTTTCAGGTTGAAACTTGACTGAAAACTCACTTTGAACAAAAGTTATGGCATTTTTGTATCACAGGTCACAAATAGTGTTTTCTCAGCGAGAGAAGGCCAAAATGAACACTTCATGCAGAACTCCTGTATTTTGATGAAAACTCACTGAAATCAAGCTGTAACTTCAAGTTTATGCATCTTTCTATGCTTTCAGGTTGAAACTTGACTGAAAACTCACTTTGAACAAAAGTTATGGCTGTTCTGTGTCGCAGGTCACAAATAGCGTTTTCTCAGCGAGAGAAGGCCAAAATGAACACTTCATGCAGAACTCCTGTATTTTGATGAAAACTCACTGAAATCAAGCTGTAACTTCAAGTTTATGCATCTTTCTATGCTTTCAGGTTGAAACTTGACAGAAAACTCACTTTGAACAAAAGTTATGGCTGATCTGTTTCGCAGGTCACAAATAGCGTTTTCTCAGCGAGAGAAGGCCAAAATGAACACTTCATGCAGAACTCCTGTATTTTGATGAAAACTCACTGAAATCAAGCTGTAACTTCAAGTTTATGCATCTTTCTATGCTTTCAGGTTGAAACTTGACTGAAAACTCACTTTGAACAAAAGTTATGGCTGTTCTGTGTCGCAGGTCACAAATAGCGTTTTCTCAGCGAGAGAAGGCCAAAATGAACACTTCATGCAGAACTCCTGTATTTTGATGAAAACTCACTGAAATCAAGCTGTAACTTCAAGTTTATGCATCTTTCTATGCTTTCAGGTTGAAACTTGACAGAAAACTCACTTTGAACAAAAGTTATGGCTGTTCTGTTTCGCAGGTCACAAATAGCGTTTTCTCAGCGAGAGAAGGCCAAAATGAACACTTCATGCAGAACTCCTGTATTTTGATGAAAACTCACTGAAATCAAGCTGTAACTTCAAGTTTATGCATCTTTCTATGCTTTCAGGTTGAAACTTGACTGAAAACTCACTTTGAACAAAAGTTATGGCATTTTTGTATCACAGGTCACAAATAGTGTTTTCTCAGCGAGAGAAGGCCAAAATGAACACTTCATGCAGAACTCCTGTATTTTGATGAAAACTCACTGAAATCAAGCTGTAACTTCAAGTTTATGCATCTTTCTATGCTTTCAGGTTGAAACTTGACAGAAAACTCACTTTGAACAAAAGTTATGGCATTTTTGTATCACAGGTCACAAATAGTGTTTTCTCAGCGAGAGAAGGCCAAAATGAACACTTCATGCAGAACTCCTGTATTTTGATGAAAACTCACTGAAATCAAGCTGTAACTTCAAGTTTATGCATCTTTCTATGCTTTCAGGTTGAAACTTGACAGAAAACTCACTTTGAACATAAGTTATGGCTGTTCTGTGTCGCAGGTCACAAATAGCGTTTTCTCAGCGAGAGAAGGCCAAAATGAACACTTCATGCAGAACTCCTGTATTTTGATGAAAACTCACTTAAATCAAGCTGTAACTTCAAGTTTATGCATCTTTCTATGCTTTCAGGTTGAAACTTGACTGAAAACTCACTTTGAACAAAAGTTATGGCATTTTTGTATCACAGGTCACAAATAGTGTTTTCTCAGCGAGAGAAGGCCAAAATGAACACTTCATGCAGAACTCCTGTATTTTGATGAAAACTCACTGAAATCAAGCTGTAACTTCAAGTTTATGCATCTTTCTATGCTTTCAGGTTGAAACTTGACTGAAAACTCACTTTGAACAAAAGTTATGGCATTTTTGTATCACAGGTCACAAATAGTGTTTTCTCAGCGAGAGAAGGCCAAAATGAACACTTCATGCAGAACTCCTGTATTTTGATGAAAACTCACTGAAATCAAGCTGTAACTTCAAGTTTATGCATCTTTCTATGCTTTCAGGTTGAAACTTGACAGAAAACTCACTTTGAACAAAAGTTATGGCTGTTCTGTGTCGCAGGTCACAAATAGCGTTTTATCAGCGAGAGAAGGCAAAAAATTAACACTTCATGCAGAACTCCTGTATTTTGATGAAAACTCACTGAAATCAAGCTGTAACTTCAAGTTTATGCATCTTTCTATGCATTCAGGTTGAAACTTGACTGAAAACTCACTTTGAACAAAAGTTATGGCATTTTTGTATCACAGGTCACAAATAGTGTTTTCTCAGCGAGAGAAGGCCAAAATGAACACTTAATGCAGAACTCCTGTATTTTGATGAAAACTCACTGAAATCAAGCTGTAACTTCAAGTTTATGCATCTTTCTATGCTTTCAGGTTGAAACTTGACTGAAAACTCACTTTGAACAAAAGTTATGGCATTTTTGTATCACAGGTCACAAATAGTGTTTTCTCAGCGAGAGAAGGCCAAAATGAACACTTCATGCAGAACTCCTGTATTTTGATGAAAACTCACTGAAATCAAGCTGTAACTTCAAGTTTATGCATCTTTCTATGCTTTCAGGTTGAAACTTGACTGAAAACTCACTTTGAACAAAAGTTATGGCATTTTTATATCACAGGTCACAAATAGTGTTTTCTCAGCGAGAGAAGGCCAAAATGAACACTTCATGCAGAACTCCTGTATTTTGATGAAAACTCACTGAAATCAAGCTGTAACTTCAAGTTTATGCATCTTTCTATGCTTTCAGGTTGAAACTTGACAGAAAACTCACTTTGAACAAAAGTTATGGCTGTTCTGTGTCGCAGGTCACAAATAGCGCTTTCTCAGCGAGAGAAGGCCAAAATGAACACTTCATGCAGAACTCCTGTATTTTGATGAAAACTCACTGAAATCAAGCTGTAAGTTCAAGTTTATGCATCTTTCTATGCTTTCAGGTTGAAACTTGACTGAAAACTCACTTTGAACAAAAGTTATGGCATTTTTGTATCACAGGTCACAAATAGTGTTTTCTCAGCGAGAGAAGGCCAAAATGAACACTTCATGCAGAACTCCTGTATTTTGATGAAAACTCACTAAAATCAAGCTGTAACTTCAAGTTTATGCATCTTTCTATGCTTTCAGGTTGAAACTTGACTGAAAACTCACTTTGAACAAAAGTTATGGCATTTTTGTATCACAGGTCACAAATAGTGTTTTCTCAGCGAGAGAAGGCCAAAATGAACACTTCATGCAGAACTCCTGTATTTTGATGAAAACTCACTGAAATCAAGCTGTAACTTCAAGTTTATGCATCTTTCTATGCTTTCAGGTTGAAACTTGACTGAAAACTCACTTTGAACAAAAGTTATGGCATTTTTGTATCACAGGTCACAAATAGTGTTTTCTCAGCGAGACAAGGCCGAAATGAACTCTTCATGCAGAACTCCTGTATTTTGATGAAAACTCACTGAAATCAAGCTGTAACTTCAAGTTTATGCATCTTTCTATGCTTTCAGGTTGAAACTTGACAGAAAACTCACTTTGAAGAAAAGTTATGGCTGTTCTGTGTCGCAGGTCACAAATAGCGTTTTCTCAGCGAGAGAAGGCCAAAATGAACACTTCATGCAGAACTCCTGTATTTTGATGAAAACTCACTGAAATCAAGCTGTAACTTCAAGTTTATGCATCTTTCTATGCTTTCAGGTTGAAACTTGACTGAAAACTCACTTTGAACAAAAGTTATGGCATTTTTGTATCACAGGTCACACATAGTGTTTTCTCAGCGAGAGAAGGCCAAAATGAACACTTCATGCAGAACTCCTGTATTTTGATGAAAACTCACTGAAATCAAGCTGAAACTTCAAGTTTATGCATCTTTCTATGCTTTCAGGTTGAAACTTGACTGAAAACTCACTTTGAACAAAAGTTATGGCATTTTTGTATCACAGGTCACAAATAGTGTTTTCTCAGCGAGAGAAGGCCAAAATGAACACTTCATGCAGAACTCCTGTATTTTGATGAAAACTCACTGAAATCAAGCTGTAACTTCAAGTTTATGCATCTTTCTATGCTTTCAGGTTGAAACTTGACTGAAAACTCACTTTGAACAAAAGTTATGGCATTTTTGTATCACAGGTCACAAATAGTGTTTTCTCACCGATAGAAGGCCAAAATGAACACTTCATGCAGAACTCCTGTATTTTGATGAAAACTCACTGAAATCAAGCTGTAACTTCAAGTTTATGCATCTTTCTATGCTTTCAGGTTGAAACTTGACAGAAAACTCACTTTGAACAAAAGTTATGGCATTTTTGTATCACAGGTCACAAATAGTGTTTTCTCAGCGAGAGAAGGCCAAAATGAACACTTCATGCAGAACTCCTGTATTTTGATGAAAACTCACTGAAATCAAGCTGTAACTTCAAGTTTATGCATCTTTCTATGCTTTCAGGTTGAAACTTGACAGAAAACTCACTTTGAACAAAAGTTATGGCTGTTCTGTGTCGCAGGTCACAAAAAGCGTTTTCTCAGCGAGAGAAGGCCAAAATGAACACTTCATGCAGAACTCCTGTATTTTGATGAAAACTCACTGAAATCAAGCTGTAACTTCAAGTTTATGCATCTTTCTATGCTTTCAGGTTGAAACTTGACTGAAAACTCACTTTGAACAAAAGTTATGGCATTTTTGTATCACAGGTCACAAATAGTGTTTTCTCAGCGAGAGAAGGCCAAAATGAACACTTCATGCAGAACTCCTGTATTTTGATGAAAACTCACTGAAATCAAGCTGTAACTTCAAGTTTATGCATCTTTCTATGCTTTCAGGTTGAAACTTGACTGAAAACTCACTTTGAACAAAAGTTATGGCATTTTTGTATCACAGGTCACAAATAGTGTTTTCTCAGCGAGAGAAGGCCAAAATGAACACTTCATGCAGAACTCCTATATTTTGATGAAAACTCACTGAAATCAAGCTGTAACTTCAAGTTCATGCATCTTTCTATGATTTCAGGTTGAAACTTGACAGAAAACTCACTTTGAACAAAAGTTATGGCTGTTCTGTGTCGCAGGTCACAAATAGCGTTTTCTCAGCGAGAGAAGGCCAAAATGAACACTTCATGCAGAACTCCTGTATTTTGATGAAAACTCACTGAAATCAAGCTGTAACTTCAAGTTTTTGCATCTTTCTATGCTTTCAGGTTGAAACTTGACTGAAAACTCACTTTGAACAAAAGTTATGGCATTTTTGTATCATAGCTCACAAAAAGTGTTTTCTCAGCGAGAGAAGGCCAAAATGAACACTTCATGCAGAACTCCTGTATTTTGATGAAAACTCACTGAAATCAAGCTGTAACTTCAAGTTTATGCATCTTTCTATGCTTTCAGGTTGAAACTTGACTGAAAACTCACTTTGAACAAAAGTTATGGCATTTTTGTATCACAGGTCACAAATAGTGTTTTCTCAGCGAGAGAAGGCCAAAATGAACACTTCATGCAGAACTCCTGTATTTTGATGAAAACTCACTGAAATCAAGCTTAACTTCAAGTTTATGCATCTTTCTATGCTTTCAGGTTGAAACTTGACTGAAAACTCACTTTGAACAAAAGTTATGGCATTTTTGTATCACAGGTCACAAATAGTGTTTTCTCAGCGAGAGAAGGCCAAAATGAACACTTCATGCAGAACTCCTGTATTTTGATGAAAACTCACTGAAATCAAGCTGTAACTTCAAGTTTATGCATCTTTCTATGCTTTCAGGTTGAAACTTGACTGAAAACTCACTTTGAACAAAAGTTATGGCATTTTTGTATCACAGGTCACAAATAGTGTTTTCTCAGCGAGAGAAGGCCAAAATGAACACTTCATGCAGAACTCCTGTATTTTGATGAAAACTCACTGAAATCAAGCTGTAACTTCAAGTTTATGCATCTTTCTATGCTTTCAGGTTGAAACTTGACAGAAAACTCACTTTGAACAAAAGTTATGGCTGTTCTGTGTCGCAGGTCACAAATAGCGTTTTCTCAACGAGAGAAGGCCAAAATGAACACTTAATGCAGAACTCCTGTATTTTGATGAAAACTCACTGAAATCAAGCTGTAACTTCAAGTTTATGCATCTTTCTATGCTTTCAGGTTGAAACTTGACTGAAAACTCACTTTGAACAAAAGTTATGGCATTTTTGTATCACAGGTCACAAATAGTGTTTTCTCAGCGAGAGAAGGCCAAAATGAACACTTCATGCAGAACTCCTGTATTTTGATGAAAACTCACTGAAATCAAGCTGTAACTTCAAGTTTATGCATCTTTCTATGCTTTCAGGTTGAAACTTGACTGAAAACTCACTTTGAACAAAAGTTATGGCATTTTTGTATCACAGGTCACAAATAGTGTTTTCTCAGCGATAGAAGGCCAAAATGAACACTTCATGCAGAACTCCTGTATTTTGATGAAAACTCACTGAAATCAAGCTGTAACTTCAAGTTTATGCATCTTTCTATGCTTTCAGGTTGAAACTTGACAGAAAACTCACTTTGAACAAAAGTTATGGCATTTTTGTATCACAGGTCACAAATAGTGTTTTCTCAGCGAGAGAAGGCCAAAATGAACACTTCATGCAGAACTCCTGTATTTTGATGAAAACTCACTGAAATCAAGCTGTAACTTCAAGTTTATGCATCTTTCTATGCTTTCAGGTTGAAACTTGACTGAAAACTCACTTTGAACAAAAGTTATGGCTGTTCTGTGTCGCAGGTCACAAATAGCGTTTTCTCAGCGAGAGAAGGCCAAAATGAACACTTCATGCAGAACTCCTGTATTTTGATGAAAACTCACTGAAATCAAGCTGTAACTTCAAGTTTATGCATCTTTCTATGCTTTCAGGTTGAAACTTGACTGAAAACTCACTTTGAACAAAAGTTATGGCATTTTTGTATCACAGATCACAAATAGTGTTTTCTCAGCGAGAGAAGGCCAAAATGAACACTTCATGCAGAACTCCTGTATTTTAATGAAAACTCACTGAAATCAAGCTGTAACTTCAAGTTTATGCATCTTTCTATGCTTTCAGGTTGAAACTTGACAGAAAACTCACTTTGAACAAAAGTTATGGCTGTTCTGTTTCGCAGGTCACAAATAGCGTTTTCTCAGCGAGAGAAGGCCAAAATGAACACTTCATGCAGAACTCCTGTATTTTGATGAAAACTCACTGAAATCAAGCTGTAACTTCAAGTTTATGCATCTTTCTATGCTTTCAGGTTGAAACTTGACTGAAAACTCACTTTGAACAAAAGTTATGGCATTTTTGTATCACAGGTCACAAATAGTGTTTTCTCAGCGAGAGAAGGCCAAAATGAACACTTCATGCAGAACTCCTGTATTTTGATGAAAACTCACTGAAATCAAGCTGTAACTTCAAGTTTATGCATCTTTCTGTGCTTTCAGGTTGAAACTTGACTGAAAACTCACTTTGAACAAAAGTTATGGCATTTTTGTATCACAGGTCACAAATAGTGTTTTCTCAGCGAGAGAAGGCCAAAATGAACACTTCATGCAGAACTCCTGTATTTTGATGAAAACTCACTGAAATCAAGCTGTAACTTCAAGTTTATGCATCTTTCTATGCTTTCAGGTTGAAACTTGACAGAAAACTCACTTTGAACAAAAGTTATGGCTGTTCTGTGTCGCAGGTCACAAATAGCGTTTTCTCAACGAGAGAAGGCCAAAATGAACACTTAATGCAGAACTCCTGTATTTTGATGAAAACTCACTGAAATCAAGCTGTAACTTCAAGTTTATGCATCTTTCTATGCTTTCAGGTTGAAACTTGACTGAAAACTCACTTTGAACAAAAGTTATGGCATTTTTGTATCACAGGTCACAAATAGTGTTTTCTCAGCGAGAGAAGGCCAAAATGAACACTTCATGCAGAACTCCTGTATTTTGATGAAAACTCACTGAAATCAAGCTGTAACTTCAAGTTTATGCATCTTTCTATGCTTTCAGGTTGAAACTTGACTGAAAACTCACTTTGAACAAAAGTTATGGCATTTTTGTATCACAGGTCACAAATAGTGTTTTCTCAGCGATAGAAGGCCAAAATGAACACTTCATGCAGAACTCCTGTATTTTGATGAAAACTCACTGAAATCAAGCTGTAACTTCAAGTTTATGCATCTTTCTATGCTTTCAGGTTGAAACTTGACAGAAAACTCACTTTGAACAAAAGTTATGGCATTTTTGTATCACAGGTCACAAATAGTGTTTTCTCAGCGAGAGAAGGCCAAAATGAACACTTCATGCAGAACTCCTGTATTTTGATGAAAACTCACTGAAATCAAGCTGTAACTTCAAGTTTATGCATCTTTCTATGCTTTCAGGTTGAAACTTGACTGAAAACTCACTTTGAACAAAAGTTATGGCTGTTCTGTGTCGCAGGTCACAAATAGCGTTTTCTCAGCGAGAGAAGGCCAAAATGAACACTTCATGCAGAACTCCTGTATTTTGATGAAAACTCACTGAAATCAAAGTGTAACTTCAAGTTTATGCATCTTTCTATGCTTTCAGGTTGAAACTTGACTGAAAACTCACTTTGAACAAAAGTTATGGCATTTTTGTATCACAGGTCACAAATAGTGTTTTCTCAGCGAGAGAAGGCCAAAATGAACACTTCATGCAGAACTCCTGTATTTTGATGAAAACTCACTGAAATCAAGCTGTAACTTCAAGTTTATGCATCTTTCTATGCTTTCAGGTTGAAACTTGACAGAAAACTCACTTTGAACAAAAGTTATGGCTGTTCTGTTTCGCAGGTCACAAATAGCGTTTTCTCAGCGAGAGAAGGCCAAAATGAACACTTCATGCAGAACTCCTGTATTTTGATGAAAACTCACTGAAATCAAGCTGTAACTTCAAGTTTATGCATCTTTCTATGCTTTCAGGTTGAAACTTGACTGAAAACTCACTTTGAACAAAAGTTATGGCATTTTTGTATCACAGGTCACAAATAGTGTTTTCTCAGCGAGAGAAGGCCAAAATGAACACTTCATGCAGAACTCCTGTATTTTGATGAAAACTCACTGAAATCAAGCTGTAACTTCAAGTTTATGCATCTTTCTGTGCTTTCAGGTTGAAACTTGACTGAAAACTCACTTTGAACAAAAGTTATGGCATTTTTGTATCACAGGTCACAAATAGTGTTTTCTCAGCGAGAGAAGGCCAAAATGAACACTTCATGCAGAACTCCTGTATTTTGATGAAAACTCACTGAAATCAAGCTGTAACTTCAAGTTTATGCATCTTTCTATGCTTTCAGGTTGAAACTTGACAGAAAACTCACTTTGAACAAAAGTTATGGCTGTTCTGTGTCGCAGGTCACAAATAGCGTTTTCTCAACGAGAGAAGGCCAAAATGAACACTTAATGCAGAACTCCTGTATTTTGATGAAAACTCACTGAAATCAAGCTGTAACTTCAAGTTTATGCATCTTTCTATGCTTTCAGGTTGAAACTTGACTGAAAACTCACTTTGAACAAAAGTTATGGCATTTTTGTATCACAGGTCACAAATAGTGTTTTCTCAGCGAGAGAAGGCCAAAATGAACACTTCATGCAGAACTCCTGTATTTTGATGAAAACTCACTGAAATCAAGCTGTAACTTCAAGTTTATGCATCTTTCTATGCTTTCAGGTTGAAACTTGACTGAAAACTCACTTTGAACAAAAGTTATGGCATTTTTGTATCACAGGTCACAAATAGTGTTTTCTCAGCGATAGAAGGCCAAAATGAACACTTCATGCAGAACTCCTGTATTTTGATGAAAACTCACTGAAATCAAGCTGTAACTTCAAGTTTATGCATCTTTCTATGCTTTCAGGTTGAAACTTGACAGAAAACTCACTTTGAACAAAAGTTATGGCATTTTTGTATCACAGGTCACAAATAGTGTTTTCTCAGCGAGAGAAGGCCAAAATGAACACTTCATGCAGAACTCCTGTATTTTGATGAAAACTCACTGAAATCAAGCTGTAACTTCAAGTTTATGCATCTTTCTATGCTTTCAGGTTGAAACTTGACTGAAAACTCACTTTGAACAAAAGTTATGGCTGTTCTGTGTCGCAGGTCACAAATAGCGTTTTCTCAGCGAGAGAAGGCCAAAATGAACACTTCATGCAGAACTCCTGTATTTTGATGAAAACTCACTGAAATCAAAGTGTAACTTCAAGTTTATGCATCTTTCTATGCTTTCAGGTTGAAACTTGACTGAAAACTCACTTTGAACAAAAGTTATGGCATTTTTGTATCACAGGTCACAAATAGTGTTTTCTCAGCGAGAGAAGGCCAAAATGAACACTTCATGCAGAACTCCTGTATTTTGATGAAAACTCACTGAAATCAAGCTGTAACTTCAAGTTTATGCATCTTTCTATGCTTTCAGGTTGAAACTTGACTGAAAACTCACTTTGAACAAAAGTTATGGCATTTTTGTATCACAGGTCACAAATAGTGTTTTCTCAGCGATAGAAGGCCAAAATGAACACTTCATGCAGAACTCCTGTATTTTGATGAAAACTCACTGAAATCAAGCTGTAACTTCAAGTTTATGCATCTTTCTATGCTTTCAGGTTGAAACTTGACAGAAAACTCACTTTGAACAAAAGTTATGGCATTTTTGTATCACAGGTCACAAATAGATTTCTCAGCGAGAGAAGGCCAAAATGAACACTTCATGCAGAACTCCTGTATTTTGATGAAAACTCACTGAAATCAAGCTGTAACTTCAAGTTTATGCATCTTTCTATGCTTTCAGGTTGAAACTTGACTGAAAACTCACTTTGAACAAAAGTTATGGCATTTTTGTATCACAGGTCACAAATAGTGTTTTCTCAGCGAGAGAAGGCCAAAATGAACACTTCATGCAGAACTCCTGTATTTTGATGAAAACTCACTGAAATCAAGCTGTAACTTCAAGTTTATGCATCTTTCTTTGCTTTCAGGTTGAAACTTGACTGAAAACTCACTTTGAACAAAAGTTATGGCATTTTTGTATCACAGGTCACAAATAGTGTTTTCTCAGCGAGAGAAGGCAAAAATGAACACTTCATGCAGAACTCCTGTATTTTGATGAAAACTCACTGAAATCAAGCTGTAACTTCAAGTTTATGCATCTTTCTATGCTTTCAGGTTGAAACTTGACTGAAAACTCACTTTGAACAAAAGTTATGGCATTTTTGTATCACAGGTCACAAATAGTGTTTTCTCAGCGATAGAAGGCCAAAATGAACACTTCATGCAGAACTCCTGTATTTTGATGAAAACTCACTGAAATCAAGCTGTAACTTCAAGTTTATGCATCTTTCTATGCTTTCAGGTTGAAACATGACAGAAAACTCACTTTGAACAAAAGTTATGGCATTTTTGTATCACAGGTCACAAATAGTGTTTTCTCAGCGAGAGAAGGCCAAAATGAACACTTCATGCAGAACTCCTGTATTTTGATGAAAACTCACTGAAATCAAGCTGTAACTTCAAGTTTATGCATCTTTCTATGCTTTCAGGTTGAAACTTGACAGAAAACTCACTTTGAACAAAAGTTATGGCTGTTCTGTGTCGCAGGTCACAAATAGCGTTTTCTCAGCGACAGAAGGCCAAAATGAACACTTCATGCAGAACTCCTGTATTTTGATGAAAACTCACTGAAATCAAGCTGTAACTTCAAGTTTATGCATCTTTCTATGCTTTCAGGTTGAAACTTGACTGAAAACTCACTTTGAACAAAAGTTATGGCATTTTTGTATCACAGGTCACAAATAGTGTTTTCTCAGCGAGAGAAGGCCAAAATGAACACTTCATGCAGAACTCCTGTATTTTGATGAAAACTCACTGAAATCAAGCTGTAACTTCAAGTTTATGCATCTTTCTATGCTTTCAGGTTGAAACTTGACTGAAAACTCACTTTGAACAAAAGTTATGGCATTTTTGTATCACAGGTCACAAATAGTGTTTTCTCAGTGAGAGAAGGCCAAAATGAACACTTCATGCAGAACTCCCATATTTTGATGAAAACTCACTGAAATCAAGCTGTAACTTCAAGTTCATGCATCTTTCTATGCTTTCAGGTTGAAACTTGACAGAAAACTCACTTTGAACAAAAGTTATGGCTGTTCTGTGTCGCAGGTCACAAATAGCGTTTTCTCAGCGAGAGAAGGCCAAAATGAACACTTCATGCAGAACTCCTGTATTTTGATGAAAACTCACTGAAATCAAGCTGTAACTTCAAGTTTATGCATCTTTCTATGCTTTCAGGTTGAAACTTGACAGAAAACTCACTTTGAACAAAAGTTATGGCTGTTCTGTTTCGCAGGTCACAAATAGCGTTTTCTCAGCGAGAGAAGGCCAAAATGAACACTTCATGCAGAACTCCTGTATTTTGATGAAAACTCACTGAAATCAAGCTGTAACTTCAAGTTTATGCATCTTTCTATGCTTTCAGGTTGAAACTTGACTGAAAACTCACTTTGAACAAAAGTTATGGCATTTTGTATCACAGGTCACAAATAGTGTTTTCTCAGCGAGAGAAGGCCAAAATGAACACTTCATGCAGAACTCCTGTATTTTGATGAAAACTCACTGAAATCAAGCTGTAACTTCAAGTTTATGCATCTTTCTATGCTTTCAGGTTGAAACTTGACTGAAAACTCACTTTGAACAAAAGTTATGGCATTTTTGTATCACAGGTCACAAATAGTGTTTTCTCAGCGAGAGAAGGCCAAAATGAACACTTCATGCAGAACTCCTGTATTTTGATGAAAACTCACTGAAATCAAGCTGTAACTTCAAGTTTATGCATCTTTCTATGCTTTCAGGTTGAAACTTGACTGAAAACTCACTTTGAACAAAAGTTATGGCATTTTTGTATCATAGCTCACAAATAGTGTTTTCTCAGCGAGAGAAGGCCAAAATGAACACTTCATGCAGAACTCCTGTATTTTGATGAAAACTCACTGAAATCAAGCTGTAACTTCAAGTTTATGCATCTTTCTATGCTTTCAGGTTGAAACTTGACTGAAAACTCACTTTGAACAAAAGTTATGGCATTTTTGTATCACAGGTCACAAATAGTGTTTTCTCAGCGAGAGAAGGCCAAAATGAACACTTCATGCAGAACTCCTGTATTTTGATGAAAACACACTGAAATCAAGCTGTACCTTCAAGTTTATGCATCTTTCTATGCTTTCAGGTTGAAACTTGACTGAAAACTCACTTTGAACAAAAGTTATGGCTGTTCTGTTTCGCAGGTCACAAATAGCGTTTTCTCAGCGAGAGAAGGCCAAATTTAACACTTCATGCAGAACTCCTGTATTTTGATGAAAACTCACTGAAATCAAGCTGTAACTTCAAGTTTATGCATCTTTCTATGCTTTCAGGTTGAAACTTGACTGAAAACTCACTTTGAACAAAAGTTATGGCATTTTTGTATCACAGGTCACAAATAGTGTTTTCTCAGCGAGAGAAGGCCAAAATGAACACTTCATGCAGAACTCCTGTATTTTGATGAAAACTCACTGAAATCAAGCTGTTACTTCAAGTTTATGCATCTTTCTATGCTTTCAGGTTGAAACTTCACAGAAAACTCACTTTGAACAAAAGTTATGGCTGTTCTGTGTCGCAGGTCACAAATAGCGTTTTCTCAGCGAGAGAAGGCCAAAATGAACACTTCATGCAGAACTCCTGTATTTTGATGAAAACTCACTGAAATCAAGCTGTAACTTCAAGTTTATGCATCTTTCTATGCTTTCAGGTTGAAACTTGACTGAAAACTCACTTTGAACAAAAGTTATGGCTGTTCTGTGTCG
Organism: Aulostomus chinensis; assembly: GCF_037954235.1. Classification (NCBI taxonomy): domain Eukaryota; kingdom Metazoa; phylum Chordata; class Actinopteri; order Syngnathiformes; family Aulostomidae; genus Aulostomus; species Aulostomus chinensis. The sequence goes on from NW_028234213.1 coordinate 15,985, forward strand.
CAGGTCACAAATAGCGTTTTCTCAGCGAGAGAAGGCCAAAATGAACACTTCATGCAGAACTCCTGTATTTTGATGAAAACTCACTGAAATCAAGCTGTAACTTCAAGTTTATGCATCTTTCTATGCTTTCAGGTTGAAACTTGACAGAAAACTCACTTTGAACAAAAGTTATGGCTGATCTGTTTAGCAGGTCACAAATAGCGTTTTCTCAGCGAGAGAAGGCCAAAATGAACACTTCATGCAGAACTCCTGTATTTTGATGAAAACTCACTGAAATCAAGCTGTAACTTCAAGTTTATGCATCTTTCTATGCTTTCAGGTTGAAACTTGACTGAAAACTCACTTTGAACAAAAGTTATGGCTGTTCAGTGTCGCAGGTCACAAATAGCGTTTTCTCAGCGAGATAAGGCCAAAATGAACACTTCATGCAGAACTCCTGTATTTTGATGAAAACTCACTGAAATCAAGCTGTAACTTCAAGTTTATGCATCTTTCTATGCTTTCAGGTTGAAACTTGAAAGAAAACTCACTTTGAACAAAAGTTATGGCTGTTCTGTTTCGCAGGTCACAAATAGCGTTTTCTCAGCGAGAGAAGGCCAAAATGAACACTTCATGCAGAACTCCTGTATTTTGATGAAAACTCACTGAAATCAAGCTGTAACTTCAAGTTTATGCATCTTTCTATGCTTTCAGGTTGAAACTTGACTGAAAACTCACTTTGAACAAAAGTTATGGCATTTTTGTATCACAGGTCACAAATAGTGTTTTCTCAGCGAGAGAAGGCCAAAATGAACACTTCATGCAGAACTCCTGTATTTTGATGAAAACTCACTGAAATCAAGCTGTAACTTCAAGTTTATGTATCTTTCTATGCTTTCAGGTTGAAACTTGACAGAAAACTCACTTTGAACAAAAGTTATGGCTGTTCTGCGTCGCAGGTCACAAATAGCGTTTTCTCAACGAGAGAAGGCCAAAATGAACACTTCATGCAGAACTCCTGTATTTTGATGAAAACTCACTGAAATCAAGCTGTAACTTCAAGTTTATGCATCTTTCTATGCTTTCAGGTTGAAACTTGACTGAAAACTCACTTTGAACAAAAGTTATGGCATTTTTGTATCACAGGTCACAAATAGTGTTTTCTCAGCGAGAGAAGGCCAAAATGAACACTTCATGCAGAACTCCTGTATTTTGATGAAAACTCACTGAAATCAAGCTGTAACTTCAAGTTTATGCATCTTTCTATGCTTTCAGGTTGAAACTTGACAGAAAACTCATTTTGAACAAAAGTTATGGCATTTTTGTATCACAGGTCACAAATAGTGTTTTCTCAGCGAGAGAAGGCCAAAATGAACACTTCATGCAGAACTCCTGTATTTTGATGAAAACTCACTGAAATCAAGCTGTAACTTCAAGTTTATGCATCTTTCTATGCTTTCAGGTTGAAACTTGACTGAAAACTCACCTTGAACAAAAGTTATGGCTGTTCTGTGTCGCAGGTCACAAATAGCGTTTTCTCAGCGAGAGAAGGCCAAAATGAACACTTCATGCAGAACTCCTGTATTTTGATGAAAACTCACTGAAATCAAGCTGTAACTTCAAGTTTATGCATCTTTCTATGCTTTCACGTTGAAACTTGACTGAAAACTCACTTTGAACAAAAGTTATGGCTGTTCTGTGTCGCAGGTCACAAATAGCGTTTTCTCAGCGAGATAAGGCCAAAATGAACACTTCATGCAGAACTCCTGTATTTTGATGAAAACTCACTGAAATCAAGCTGTAACTTCAAGTTTATGCATCTTTCTATGCTTTCAGGTTGAAACTTGAAAGAAAACTCACTTTGAACAAAAGTTATGGCTGTTCTGTTTCGCAGGTCACAAATAGCGTTTTCTCAGCGAGAGAAGGCCAAAATGAACACTTCATGCAGAACTCCTGTATTTTGATGAAAACTCACTGAAATCAAGCTGTAACTTCAAGTTTATGCATCTTTCTATGCTTTCAGGTTGAAACTTGACTGAAAACTCACTTTGAACAAAAGTTATGGCATTTTTGTATCACAGGTCACAAATAGTGTTTTCTCCGCGAGAGAAGGCCAAAATGAACACTTCATGCAGAACTCCTGTATTTTGATGAAAACTCACTGAAATCAAGCTGTAACTTCAAGTTTATGCATCTTTCTATGCTTTCAGGTTGAAACTTGACTGAAAACTCACTTTGAACAAAAGTTATGGCATTTTTGTATCACAGGTCACAAATAGTGTTTTCTCAGCGAGAGAAGGCCAAAATGAACACTTCATGCAGAACTCCTGTATTTTGATGAAAACTCACTGAAATCAAGCTGTAACTTCAAGTTTATGCATCATTCTATGCTTTCAGGTTGAAACTTGACAGAAAACTCACTTTGAACAAAAGTTATGGCTGTTCTGCGTCGCAGGTCACAAATAGCGTTTTCTCAACGAGAGAAGGCCAAAATGAACACTTCATGCAGAACTCCTGTATTTTGATGAAAACTCACTGAAATCAAGCTGTAACTTCAAGTTTATGCATCTTTCTATGTTTTCAGGTTGAAACTTGACAGAAAACTCACTTTGAACAAAAGTTATGGCATTTTTGTATCACAGGTCACAAATAGTGTTTTCTCAGCGAGAGAAGGCCAAAATGAACACTTCATGCAGAACTCCTGTATTTTGATGAAAACTCACTGAAATCAAGCTGTAACTTCAAGTTTATGCATCTTTCTATGCTTTCAGGTTGAAACTTGACAGAAAACTCACTTTGAACAAAAGTTATGGCATTTTTGTATCACAGGTCACAAATAGTGTTTTCTCAGCGAGAGAAGGCCAAAATGAACACTTCATGCAGAACTCCTGTATTTTGATGAAAACTCACTGAAATCAAGCTGTAACTTCAAGTTTATGCATCTTTCTATGCTTTCAGGTTGAAACTTGACAGAAAACTCACTTTGAACAAAAGTTATGGCATTTTTGTATCACAGGTCACAAATAGTGTTTTCTCAGCGAGAGAAGGCCAAAATGAACACTTCATGCAGAACTCCTGTATTTTGATGAAAACTCACTGAAATCAAGCTGTAACTTCAAGTTTATGCATCTTTCTATGCTTTCAGGTTGAAACTTGATAGAAAACTCACTTTGAACAAAAGTTATGGCTGTTCTGTGTCGCAGGTCACAAATAGCGTTTTCTCAGCGAGAGAAGGCCAAAATGAACACTTCATGCAGAACTCCTGTATTTTGATGAAAACTCACTGAAATCAAGCTGTAAGTTCAAGTTTATGCATCTTTCTATGCTTTCAGGTTGAAACTTGACTGAAAACTCACTTTGAACAAAAGTTATGGCATTTTTGTATCACAGGTCACAAATAGTGTTTTCTCAGCGAGAGAAGGCCAAAATGAACACTTCATGCAGAACTCCTGTATTTTGATGAAAACTCACTGAAATCAAGCTGTAACTTCAAGTTTATGCATCTTTCTATGCTTTCAGGTTGAAACTTGACTGAAAACTCACTTTGAACAAAAGTTATGGCATTTTTGTATCACAGGTCACAAATAGTGTTTTCTCAGCGAGAGAAGGCCAAAATGAACACTTCATGCAGAACTCCTGTATTTTGATGAAAACTCACTGAAATCAAGCTGTAACTTCAAGTTTATGCATCTTTCTATGCTTTCAGGTTGAAACTTGACAGAAAACTCACTTTGAACAAAAGTTATGGCTGTTCTGTGTCGCAGGTCACAAATAGCGTTTTCTCAGCGAGAGAAGGCCAAAATGAACACTTCATGCAGAACTCCTGTATTTTGATGAAAACTCACTGAAATCAAGCTGTAACTTCAAGTTTATGCATCTTTCTATGCTTTCAGGTTGAAACTTGACTGAAAACTCACTTTGAACAAAAGTTATGGCATTTTTGTATCACAGGTCACAAATAGTGTTTTCTCAGCGAGAGAAGGCCAAAATGAACACTTCATGCAGAACTCCTATATTTTGATGAAAACTCACTGAAATCAAGCTGTAACTTCAAGTTTATGCATCTTTCTATGCTTTCAGGTTGAAACTTGACAGAAAACTCACTTTGAACAAAAGTTATGGCATTTTTGTATCACAGGTCACAAATAGTGTTTTCTCAGCGAGAGAAGGCCAAAATGAACACTTCATGCAGAACTCCTGTATTTTGATGAAAACTCACTGAAATCAAGCTGTAACTTCAAGTTTATGCATCTTTCTATGCTTTCAGGTTGAAACTTGACTGAAAACTCACTTTGAACAAAAGTTATGGCATTTTTGTATCACAGGTCACAAATAGTGTTTTCTCAGCGAGAGAAGGCCAAAATGAACACTTCATGCAGAACTCCTGTATTTTGATGAAAACTCACTGAAATCAAGCTGTAACTTCAAGTTTATGCATCTTTCTATGCTTTCAGGTTGAAACTTGACAGAAAACTCACTTTGAACAAAAGTTATGGCATTTTTGTATCACAGGTCACAAATAGTGTTTTCTCAGCGAGAGAAGGCCAAAATGAACACTTCATGCAGAACTCCTGTATTTTGATGAAAACTCACTGAAATCAAGCTGTAACTTCAAGTTTATGCATCTTTCTATGCTTTCAGGTTGAAACTTGACAGAAAACTCACTTTGAACAAAAGTTATGGCTGTTCTGTGTCGCAGGTCACAAATAGCGTTTTCTCAGCGAGAGAAGGCCAAAATGAACACTTCATGCAGAACTCCTGTATTTTGATGAAAACTCACTGAAATCAAGCTGTAACTTCAAGTTTATGCATCTTTCTATGCTTTCAGGTTGAAACTTGACTGAAAACTCACTTTGAACAAAAGTTATGGCTGTTCTGTGTCGCAGGTCACAAATAGCGTTTTCTCAGCGAGAGAAGGCCAAAATGAACACTTCATGCAGAACTCCTGTATTTTGATGAAAACTCACTGAAATCAAGCTGTAACTTCAAGTTTATGCATCTTTCTATGCTTTCAGGTTGAAACTTGACTGAAAACTCACTTTGAACAAAAGTTATGGCATTTTTGTATCACAGGTCACAAATAGTGTTTTCTCAGCGAGAGAAGGCCAAAATGAACACTTCATGCAGAACTCCTATATTTTGATGAAAACTCACTGAAATCAAGCTGTAACTTCAAGTTTATGCATCTTTCTATGCTTTCAGGTTGAAACTTGACAGAAAACTCACTTTGAACAAAAGTTATGGCTGTTCTGTGTCGCAGGTCACAAATAGCGTTTTCTCAGCGAGAGAAGGCCAAAATGAACACTTCATGCAGAACTCCTGTATTTTGATGAAAACTCACTGAAATCAAGCTGTAACTTCAAGTTTATGCATCTTTCTATGCTTTCAGGTTGAAACTTGACTGAAAACTCACTTTGAACAAAACTTATGGCATTTTTGTATCATAGCTCACAAATAGTGTTTTCTCAGCGAGAGAAGGCCAAAATGAACACTTCATGCAGAACTCCTGTATTTTGATGAAAACTCACTGAAATCAAGCTGTAACTTCAAGTTTATGCATCTTTCTATGCTTTCAGGTTGAAACTTGACTGAAAACTCACTTTGAACAAAAGTTATGGCATTTTTGTATCACAGGTCACAAATAGTGTTTTCTCAGCGAGAGAAGGCCAAAATGAACACTTCATGCAGAACTCCTGTATTTTGATGAAAACTCACTGAAATCAAGCTGTACCTTCAAGTTTATGCATCTTTCTATGCTTTCAGGTTGAAACTTGACTGAAAACTCACTTTGAACAAAAGTTATGGCATTTTTGTATCACAGATCACAAATAGTGTTTTCTCAGCGAGAGAAGGCCAAAATGAACACTTCATGCAGAACTCCTGTATTTTGATGAAAACTCACTGAAATCAAGCTGTAACTTCAAGTTCATGCATCTTTCGATGCTTTCAGGTTGAAACTTGACAGAAAACTCACTTTGAACAAAAGTTATGGCTGTTCTGTGTCGCAGGTCACAAATAGCGTTTTCTCAGCGAGAGAAGGCCAAAATGAACACTTCATGCAGAACTCCTGTATTTTGATGAAAACTCACTGAAATCATGCTGTAACTTCAAGTTTATGCATCTTTCTATGCTTTCAGGTTGAAACTTGACTGAAAACTCACTTTGAACAAAACTTATGGCATTTTTGTATCATAGCTCACAAATAGTGTTTTCTCAGCGAGAGAAGGCAAAAATGAACACTTCATGCAGAACTCCTGTATTTTGATGAAAACTCACTGAAATCAAGCTGTAACTACAAGTTTATGCATCTTTCTATGTTTTCAGGTTGAAACTTGACAGAAAACTCACTTTGAACAAAAGTTATGGCATTTTTGTATCACAGGTCACAAATAGTGTTTTCTCAGCGAGAGAAGGCCAAAATGAACTCTTCATGCAGAACTCCTGTATTTTGATGAAAACTCACTGAAATCAAGCTGTACCTTCAAGTTTATGCATCTTTCTATGCTTTCAGGTTGAAACTTGACTGAAAACTCACTTTGAACAAAAGTTATGGCATTTTTGTATCACAGATCACAAATAGTGTTTTCTCAGCGAGAGAAGGCCAAAATGAACACTTCATGCAGAACTCCTGTATTTTGATGAAAACTCACTGAAATCAAGCTGTAACTTCAAGTTCATGCATCTTTCTATGCTTTCAGGTTGAAACTTGACAGAAAACTCACTTTGAACAAAAGTTATGGCTGTTCTGTGTCGCAGGTCACAAATAGCGTTTTCTCAGCGAGAGAAGGCCAAAATGAACACTTCATGCAGAACTCCTGTATTTTGATGAAAACTCACTGAAATCAAGCTGTAACTTCAAGTTTATGCATCTTTCTATGCTTTCAGGTTGAAACTTGACTGAAAACTCACTTTGAACAAAACTTATGGCATTTTTGTATCATAGCTCACAAATAGTGTTTTCTCAGCGAGAGAAGGCAAAAATGAACACTTCATGCAGAACTCCTGTATTTTGATGAAAACTCACTGAAATCAAGCTGTAACTACAAGTTTATGCATCTTTCTATGTTTTCAGGTTGAAACTTGACAGAAAACTCACTTTGAACAAAAGTTATGGCATTTTTGTATCACAGGTCACAAATAGTGTTTTCTCAGCGAGAGAAGGCCAAAATGAACTCTTCATGCAGAACTCCTGTATTTTGATGAAAACTCACTGAAATCAAGCTGTACCTTCAAGTTTATGCATCTTTCTATGCTTTCAGGTTGAAACTTGACTGAAAACTCACTTTGAACAAAAGTTATGGCATTTTTGTATCACAGATCACAAATAGTGTTTTCTCAGCGAGAGAAGGCCAAAATGAACACTTCATGCAGAACTCCTGTATTTTGATGAAAACTCACTGAAATCAAGCTGTAACTTCAAGTTTATGCATCTTTCTATGCTTTCAGGTTGAAACTTGACAGAAAACTCACTTTGAACAAAAGTTATGGCTGTTCTGTTTCGCAGGTCACAAATAGCGTTTTCTCAGCGAGAGAAGGCCAAAATGAACACTTCATGCAGAACTCCTGTATTTTGATGAAAACTCACTGAAATCAAGCTGTATCTTCAAGTTTATGCATCTTTCTATGCTTTCAGGTTGAAACTTGACTGAAAACTCACTTTGAACAAAAGTTATGGCATTTTTGTATCATAGCTCACAAATAGTGTTTTCTCAGCGAGAGAAGGCCAAAATGAAAACTTCATGCAGAACTCCTGTATTTTGATGAAAACTCACTGAAATCAAGCTGTAACTTCAAGTTTATGCATCTTTCTATGCTTTCAGGTTGAAACTTGACTGAAAACTCACTTTTAACAAAAGTTATGGCATTTTTGTATCACAGGTCACAAATAGTGTTTTCTCAGCGAGAGAAGACCAAAATGAACTCTTCATGCAGAACTCCTGTATTTTGATGAAAACACACTGAAATCAAGCTGTACCTTCAAGTTTATGCATCTTTCTATGCTTTCAGGTTGAAACTTGACAGAAAACTCACTTTGAACAAAAGTTATGGCATTTTTGTATCACAGGTCACAAATAGTGTTTTCTCAGCGAGAGAAGGCCAAAATGAACACTTCATGCAGAACTCCTGTATTTTGATGAAAACTCACTGAAATCAAGCTGTAACTTCAAGTTTATGCATCTTTCTATGCTTTCAGGTTGAAACTTGACAGAAAACTCACTTTGAACAAAAGTTATGGCTGTTCTGTTTCGCAGGTCACAAATAGCGTTTTGTCACCGAGAGAAGGCCAAAATGAACACTTCATGCAGAACTCCTGTATTTTGATGAAAACTCACTGAAATCAAGCTGTAACTTCAAGTTTATGCATCTTTCTATGCTTTCAGGTTGAAACTTGACAGAAAACTCACTTTGAACAAAAGTTATGGCATTTTTGTATCACAGGTCACAAATAGTGTTTTCTCAGCGAGAGAAGGCCAAAATGAACACTTCATGCAGAACTCCTGTATTTTGATGAAAACTCACTGAAATCAATTTGTAACTTCAAGTTTATGCATCTTTCTATGCTTTCAGGTTGAAACTTGACAGAAAACTCACTTTGAACAAAAGTTATGGCTGTTCTGTGTCGCAGGTCACAAATAGCGTTTTCTCAGCGAGAGAAGGCCAAAATGAACACTTCATGCAGAACTCCTGTATTTTGATGAAAACTCACTGAAATCAAGCTGTAACTTCAAGTTTATGCATCTTTCTGTGCTTTCAGGTTTAAACTTGACTGAAAACTCACTTTGAACAAAAGTTATGGCATTTTTGTATCATAGCTCACAAATAGTGTTTTCTCAGCGAGAGAAGGCCAAAATGAACACTTCATGCAGAACTCCTGTATTTTGATGAAAACTCACTGAAATCAAGCTGTAACTTCAAGTTTATGCATCTTTCTATGCTTTCAGGTTGAAACTTGACTGAAAACTCACTTTGAACAAAAGTTATGGCATTTTTGTATCACAGGTCACAAATAGTGTTTTCTCAGCGAGAGAAGGCCAAAATGAACTCTTCATGCAGAACTCCTGTATTTTGATGAAAACACACTGAAATCAAGCTGTACCTTCAAGTTTATGCATCTTTCTATGCTTTCAGGTTGAAACTTGACTGAAAACTCACTTTGAACAAAAGTTATGGCATTTTTGTATCACAGTTCACAAATAGTGTTTTCTCAGCGAGAGAAGGCCAAAATGAACACTTCATGCAGAACTCCTGTATTTTGATGAAAACTCACTGAAATCAAGCTGTAACTTCAAGTTTATGCATCTTTCTATGCTTTCAGGTTGAAACTTGACAGAAAACTCACTTTGAACAAAAGTTATGGCTGTTTTGTTTCGCAGGTCACAAATAGCGTTTTCTCAGCGAGAGAAGGCCAAAATGAACACTTCATGCAGAACTCCTGTATTTTGATGAAAACTCACTGAAATCAAGCTGTAACTTCAAGTTTATGCATCTTTCTATGCTTTCAGGTTGAAACTTGACAGAAAACTCACTTTGAACAAAAGTTATGGCATTTTTGTATCACAGGTCACAAATAGTGTTTTCTCAGCGAGAGAAGGCCAAAATGAACACTTCATGCAGAACTCCTGTATTTTGATGAAAACTCACTGAAATCAATTTGTAACTTCAAGTTTATGCATCTTTCTATGCTTTCAGGTTGAAACTTGACAGAAAACTCACTTTGAACAAAAGTTATGGCTGTTCTGTGTCGCAGGTCACAAATAGCGTTTTCTCAGCGAGAGAAGGCCAAAATGAACACTTCATGCAGAACTCCTGTATTTTGATGAAAACTCACTGAAATCAAGCTGTAACTTCAAGTTTATGCATCTTTCTGTGCTTTCAGGTTTAAACTTGACTGAAAACTCACTTTGAACAAAAGTTATGGCATTTTTGTATCATAGCTCACAAATAGTGTTTTCTCAGCGAGAGAAGGCCAAAATGAACACTTCATGCAGAACTCCTGTATTTTGATGAAAACTCACTGAAATCAAGCTGTAACTTCAAGTTTATGCATCTTTCTATGCTTTCAGGTTGAAACTTGACTGAAAACTCACTTTGAACAAAAGTTATGGCATTTTTGTATCACAGGTCACAAATAGTGTTTTCTCAGCGAGAGAAGGCCAAAATGAACTCTTCATGCAGAACTCCTGTATTTTGATGAAAACACACTGAAATCAAGCTGTACCTTCAAGTTTAAGCATCTTTCTATGCTTTCAGGTTGAAACTTGACTGAAAACTCACTTTGAACAAAAGTTATGGCATTTTTGTATCACAGTTCACAAATAGTGTTTTCTCAGCGAGAGAAGGCCAAAATGAACACTTCATGCAGAACTCCTGTATTTTGATGAAAACTCACTGAAATCAAGCTGTAACTTCAAGTTTATGCATCTTTCTATGCTTTCAGGTTGAAACTTGACTGAAAACTCACTTTGAACAAAAGTTATGACATTTTTGTATCACAGGTCACAAATAGTGTTTTCTCAGCGAGAGAAGGCCAAAATGAACACTTCATGCAGAACTCCTGTATTTTGATGAAAACTCACTGAAATCAAGCTGTAACTTCAAGTTTATGCATCTTTCTATGCTTTCATGTTGAAACTTGACAGAAAACTCACTTTGAACAAAAGTTATGGCATTTTTGTATCTCAGGTCACAAATAGTGTTTTCTCAGCGAGAGAAGGCCAAAATGAACACTTCATGCAGAACTCCTGTATTTTGATGAAAACTCACTGAAATCAAGCTGTAACTTCAAGTTTATGTATCTTTCTATGCTTTCAGGTTGAAACTTGACAGAAAACTCACTTTGAACAAAAGTTATGGCTGTTCTGTGTCGCAGGTCACAAATAGCGTTTTCTCAGCGAGAGAAGGCCAAAATGAACACTTCATGCAGAACTCCTGTATTTTGATGAAAACTCACTGAAATCAAGCTGTAACTTCAAGTTTATGCATCTTTCTATGCTTTCAGGTTGAAACTTGACTGAAAACTCACTTTGAACAAAAGTTATGGCATTTTTGTATCACAGGTCACAAACAGTGTTTTCTTTGCGAGAGAAGGCCAAAATGAACACTTCATGCAGAACTCCTGTATTTTGATGAAAACTCACTGAAATCAAGCTGTAACTTCAAGTTTATGCATCTTTCTATGCTTTCAGGTTGAAACTTGACTGAAAACTCACTTTGAACAAAAGTTATGGCATTTTTGTATCACAGGTCACAAATAGTGTTTTCTCAGCGAGAGAAGGCCAAAATGAACACTTCATGCAGAACTCCTGTATTTTGATGAAAACTCACTGAAATCAAGCTGTAACTTCAAGTTTATGCATCTTTCTATGCTTTCAGGTTGAAACTTGACTGAAAACTCACGTTGAACCAAAGTTATGGCATATTTGTATCACAGGTCACAAATAGTGTTTTCTCAGCGAGAGAAGGCCAAAATGAACACTTCATGCAGAACTCCTGTATTTTGATGAAAACTCACTGAAATCAAGCTGTAACTTCAAGTTTATGCATCTTTCTATGCTTTCAGGTTGAAACTTGACTTAAAACTCACTTTGAACAAAAGTTATGGCTGTTCTGTGTCGCAGGTCACAAATAGTGTTTTCTCAGCGAGAGAAGGCCAAAATGAACACTTCATGCAGAACTCCTGTATTTTGATGAAAACTCACTGAAATCAAGCTGTAACTTCAAGTTTATGCATCTTTCTATGCTTTCAGGTTGAAACTTGACAGAAAACTCACTTTGAACAAAAGTTATGGCTGTTCTGTTTCGCAGGTCACAAATAGCGTTTTCTCAGCGAGAGAAGGCCAAAATGAACACTTCATGCAGAACTCCTGTATTTTGATGAAAACTCACTGAAATCAAGCTGTAACTTCAAGTTTATGCATCTTTCTATGCTTTCAGGTTGAAACTTGACAGAAAACTCACTTTGAACAAAAGTTATGGCATTTTTGTATCTCAGGTCACAAATAGTGTTTTCTCAGCGAGAGAAGGCCAAAATGAACACTTCATGCAGAACTCCTGTATTTTGATGAAAACTCACTGAAATCAAGCTGTAACTTCAAGTTTATGTATCTTTCTATGCTTTCAGGTTGAAACTTGACAGAAAACTCACTTTGAACAAAAGTTATGGCTGTTCTGTGTCGCAGGTCACAAATAGCGTTTTTTCAACGAGAGAAGGCCAAAATGAACACTTAATGCAGAACTCCTGTATTTTGATGAAAACTCACTGAAATCAAGCTGTAACTTCAAGTTTATGCATCTTTCTATGCTTTCAGGTTGAAACTTGACAGAAAACTCACTTTGAACAAAAGTTATGGCTGTTCTGTGTCGCAGGTCACAAATAGCGTTTTCTCAGCGAGAGAAGGCCAAAATGAACACTTCATGCAGAACTCCTGTATTTTGATGAAAACTCACTGAAATCAAGCTGTAACTTCAAGTTTATGCATCTTTCTATGCTTTCAGGTTGAAACTTGACTGAAAACTCACTTTGAACAAAAGTTATGGCTGTTCTGTTTCGCAGGTCACAAATAGCGTTTTCTCAGCGAGAGAAGGCCAAAATGAACACTTCATGCAGAACTCCTGTATTTTGATGAAAACTCACTGAAATCAAGCTGTAACTTCAAGTTTATGCATCTTTCTATGCTTTCAGGATGAAACTTGACTGAAAACTCACTTTGAACAAAAGTTATGGCATTTTTGTATCACAGGTCACAAATAGTGTTTTCTCAGCGAGAGAAGGCCAAAATGAACACTTCATGCAGAACTCCTGTATTTTGATGAAAACTCACTGAAATCAAGCTGTAACTTCAAGTTTATGCATCTTTCTATGCTTTCAGGTTGAAACTTGACTGAAAACTCACTTTGAACAAAAGTTATGGCATTTTTGTATCACAGGTCACAAATAGTGTTTTCTCAGCGAGAGAAGGCCAAAATGAACACTTCATGCAGAACTCCTGTATTTTGATGAAAACTCACTGAAATCAAGCTGTAACTTCAAGTTTATGCATCTTTCTATGCTTTCAGGTTGAAACTTGACTGAAAACTCACGTTGAACCAAAGTTATGGCATTTTTGTATCACAGGTCACAAATAGTGTTTTCTCAGCGAGAGAAGGCCAAAATGAACACTTCATGCAGAACTCCTGTATTTTGATGAAAACTCACTGAAATCAAGCTGTAACTTCAAGTTTATGCATCTTTCTATGCTTTCAGGTTGAAACTTGACTGAAAACTCACTTTGAACAAAAGTTATGGCTGTTCTGTGTCGCAGGTCACAAATAGCGTTTTCTCAGCGAGAGAAGGCCAAAATTAACACTTCATGCAGAACTCCTGTATTTTGATGTAAACTCACTGAAATCAAGCTGTAACTTCAAGTTTATGCATCTTTCTATGCTTTCAGGTTGAAACTTGACTGAGAACTCACTTTGAACAAAAGTTATGGCATTTTTGTATCACAGGTCACAAATAGTGTTTTCTCAGCGAGAGAAGGCCAAAATGAACACTTCATGCAGAACTCCTGTATTTTGATGAAAACTCACTGAAATCAAGCTGTAACTTCAAGTTTATGCATCTTTCTATGCTTTCAGGTTGAAACTTGACTGAAAACTCACTTTGAACAAAAGTTATGGCATTTTTGTATCATAGCTCACAAATAGTTTTCTCAGCGAGAGAAGGCCAAAATTAACACTTCATGCAGAACTCCTGTATTTTGATGAAAACTCACTGAAATCAAGCTGTAACTTCAAGTTTATGCATCTTTCTCTGCTTTCAGGTTTAAACTTGACTGAAAACTCACTTTGAACAAAAGTTATGGCATTTTTGTATCACAGGTCACAAATAGTGTTTTCTCAGCGATAGAAGGCCAAAATGAACACTTCATGCAGAACTCCTGTATTTTGATGAAAACTCACTGAAATCAAGCTGTAACTTCAAGTTTATGCATCTTTCTATGCTTTCAGGTTGAAACTTGACTGAAAACTCACTTTGAACAAAAGTTATGGCATTTTTGTATCACAGGTCACAAATAGTGTTTTCTCAGCGAGAGAAGGCCAAAATGAACACTTCATGCAGAACTCCTGTATTTTGATGAAAACTCACTGAAATCAAGCTGTAACTTCAAGTTTATGCATCTTTCTATGCTTTCAGGTTGAAACTTGACAGAAAACTCACTTTGAACAAAAGTTATTGCTGTTCTGTGTCGCAGGTCACAAATAGCGTTTTCTCAGCGAGAGAAGGCCAAAATGAACACTTCATGCAGAACTCCTGTATTTTGATGTAAACTCACTGAAATCAAGCTGTAACTTCAAGTTTATGCATCTTTCTATGCTTTCAGGTTGAAACTTGACTGAAAACTCACTTTGAACAAAAGTTATGGCATTTTTGTATCACAGGTCACAAATAGTGTTTTCTCAGCGAGAGAAGGCCAAAATGAAAACTTCATGCAGAACTCCTGTATTTTGATGAAAACTCACTGAAATCAAGCTGTAACTTCAAGTTTATGCATCTTTCTATGCTTTCAGGTTGAAACTTGACAGAAAACTCACTTTGAACAAAAGTTATGGCTGTTCTGTGTCGCAGGTCACAAATAGCGTTTTCTCAGCGAGAGAAGGCCAAAATGAACACTTCATGCAGAACTCCTGTATTTTGATGTAAACTCACTGAAATCAAGCTGTAACTTCAAGTTTATGCATCTTTCTATGCTTTCAGGTTGAAACTTGACTGAAAACTCACTTTGAACAAAAGTTATGGCATTTTTGTATCATAGCTCACAAATAGTTTTCTCAGCGAGAGAAGGCCAAAATTAACACTTCATGCAGAACTCCTGTATTTTGATGAAAACTCACTGAAATCAAGCTGTAACTTCAAGTTCATGCATCTTTCTATGCTTTCAGGTTGAAACTTGACTGAAAACTCACTTTGAACAAAAGTTATGGCTGTTCTGTTTCGCAGGTCACAAATAGCGTTTTCTCAGCGAGAGAAGGCCAAAATGAACACTTAATGCAGAACTCCTGTATTTTGATGAAAACTCACTGAAATCAAGCTGTAACTTCAAGTTTATGCATCTTTCTATGCTTTCAGGTTGAAACTTGACAGAAAACTCACTTTGAACAAAAGTTATGGCTGTTCTGTTTCGCAGGTCACAAATAGCGTTTTCTCAGCGAGAGAAGGCCAAAATGAACACTTCATGCAGAACTCCTGTATTTTGATGAAAACTCACTGAAATCAAGCTGTAACTTCAAGTTTATGCATCTTTCTATGCTTTCAGGTTGAAACTTGACTGAAAACTCACTTTCAACAAAAGTTATGGCATTTTTGTATCACAGGTCACAAATAGTGTTTTCTCAGCGAGAGAAGGCCAAAATGAACACTTCATGCAGAACTCCTGTATTTTGATGAAAACTCACTGAAATCAAGCTGTAACTTCAAGTTTATGCATCTTTCTATGCTTTCAGGTTGAAACTTGACTGAAAACTCACTTTGAACAAAAGTTATGGCATTTTTGTATCACAGGTCACAAATAGTGTTTTCTCAGCGAGAGAAGGCCAAAATGAACACTTCATGCAGAACTCCTGTATTTTGATGAAAACTCACTGAAATCAAGCTGTAACTTCAAGTTTATGCATCTTTCTATGCTTTCAGGTTGAAACTTGACTGAAAACTCACGTTGAACCAAAGTTATGGCATTTTTGTATCACAGGTCACAAATAGTGTTTTCTCAGCGAGAGAAGGCCAAAATGAACACTTCATGCAGAACTCCTGTATTTTGATGAAAACTCACTGAAATCAAGCTGTAACTTCAAGTTTATGCATCTTTCTATGCTTTCAGGTTGAAACTTGACAGAAAACTCACTTTGAACAAAAGTTATGGCTGTTCTGTGTCGCAGGTCACAAATAGCGTTTTCTCAGCGAGAGAAGGCCAAAATGAACACTTCATGCAGAACTCCTGTATTTTGATGTAAACTCACTGAAATCAAGCTGTAACTTCAAGTTTATGCATCTTTCTATGCTTTCAGGTTGAAACTTGACTGAAAACTCACTTTGAACAAAAGTTATGGCATTTTTGTATCACAGGTCACAAATAGTGTTTTCTCAGCGAGAGAAGGCCAAAATGAACACTTCATGCAGAACTCCTGTATTTTGATGAAAACTCACTGAAATCAAGCTGTAACTTCAAGTTTATGCATCTTTCTATGCTTTCAGGTTGAAACTTGACTGAAAACTCACTTTGAACAAAAGTTATGGCATTTTTGTATCATAGCTCACAAATAGTTTTCTCAGCGAGAGAAGGCCAAAATTAACACTTCATGCAGAACTCCTGTATTTTGATGAAAACTCACTGAAATCAAGCTGTAACTTCAAGTTTATGCATCTTTCTATGCTTTCAGGTTGAAACTTGACTGAAAACTCACTTTGAACAAAAGTTAGGGCATTTTTGTATCACAGGTCACAAATAGTGTTTTCTCAGCGATAGAAGGCCAAAATGAACACTTCATGCAGAACTCCTGTATTTTGATGAAAACTCACTGAAATCAAGCTGTAACTTCAAGTTTATGCATCTTTCTATGCTTTCAGGTTGAAACTTGACTGAAAACTCACTTTGAACAAAAGTTATGGCATTTTTGTATCACAGGTCACAAATAGTGTTTTCTCAGCGAGAGAAGGCCAAAATGAACACTTCATGCAGAACTCCTGTATTTTGATGAAAACTCACTGAAATCAAGCTGTAACTTCAAGTTTATGCATCTTTCTATGCTTTAAGGTTGAAACTTGACAGAAAACTCACTTTGAACAAAAGTTATGGCTGTTCTGTGTCGCAGGTCACAAATAGTGTTTTCTCAGCGAGAGAAGGCCAAAATGAACACTTCATGCAGAACTCCTGTATTTTGATGTAAACTCACTGAAATCAAGCTGTAACTTCAAGTTTATGCATCTTTCTATGCTTTCAGGTTGAAACTTGACTGAAAACTCACTTTGAACAAAAGTTATGGCATTTTTGTATCACAGGTCACAAATAGTGTTTTCTCAGCGAGAGAAGGCCAAAATGAACACTTCATGCAGAACTCCTGTATTTTGATGAAAACTCACTGAAATCAAGCTGTAACTTCAAGTTTATGCATCTTTCTATGCTTTCAGGTTGAAACTTGACAGAAAACTCACTTTGAACAAAAGTTATGGCTGTTCTGTGTCGCAGGTCACAAATAGCGTTTTCTCAGCGAGAGAAGGCCAAAATGAACACTTCATGCAGAACTCCTGTATTTTGATGTAAACTCACTGAAATCAAGCTGTAACTTCAAGTTTATGCATCTTTCTATGCTTTCAGGTTGAAACTTGACTGAAAACTCACTTTGAACAAAAGTTATGGCATTTTTGTATCACAGGTCACAAATAGTGTTTTCTCAGCGAGAGAAGGCCAAAATGAACACTTCATGCAGAACTCCTGTATTTTGATGAAAACTCACTGAAATCAAGCTGTAACTTCAAGTTTATGCATCTTTCTATGCTTTCAGGTTGAAACTTGACTGAAAACTCACTTTGAACAAAAGTTATGGCATTTTTGTATCATAGCTCACAAATAGTTTTCTCAGCGAGAGAAGGCCAAAATTAACACTTCATGCAGAACTCCTGTATTTTGATGAAAACTCACTGAAATCAAGCTGTAACTTCAAGTTCATGCATCTTTCTATGCTTTCAGGTTGAAACTTGACTGAAAACTCACTTTGAACAAAAGTTATGGCTGTTCTGTTTCGCAGGTCACAAATAGCGTTTTCTCAGCGAGAGAAGGCCAAAATGAACACTTCATTCAGAACTCCTGTATTTTGATGAAAACTCACTGAAATCAAGCTGTAACTTCAAGTTTATGCATCTTTCTATGCTTTCAGGTTGAAAGTTGACTTAAAACTCACTTTGAACAAAAGTTATGGCTGTTCTGTGTCGCAGGTCACAAATAGCGTTTTCTCAGCGAGAGAAGGCCAAAATGAACACTTCATGCAGAACTCCTGTATTTTGATGAAAACTCACTGAAATCAAGCTGTAACTTCAAGTTTATGCATCTTTTTATGCTTTCAGGTTGAAACTTGACAGAAAACTCACTTTGAACAAAAGTTATGGCTGTTCTGTTTCGCAGGTCACAAATAGCGTTTTCTCAGCGAGAGAAGGCCAAAATGAACACTTCATGCAGAACTCCTGTATTTTGATGAAAACTCACTGAAATCAAGCTGTAACTTCAAGTTTATGCATCTTTCTATGCTTTCAGGTTGAAACTTGACTGAAAACTCACTTTGAACAAAAGTTATGGCTGTTCTGTGTTGCAGGTCACAAATAGCGTTTTCTCAGCGAGAGAAGGCCAAAATGAACACTTCATGCAGAACTCCTGTATTTTGATGAAAACTCACTGAAATCAAGCTGTAACTTCAAGTTTATGCATCTTTCTATGCTTTCAGGTTGAAACTTGACAGAAAACTCACTTTGAACAAAAGTTATGGCTGTTCTGTTTCGCAGGTCACAAATAGCGTTTTCTCAGCGAGAGAAGGCCAAAATGAACACTTCATGCAGAACTCCTGTATTTTGATGAAAACTCACTGAAATCAAGCTGTAACTTCAAGTTTATGCATCTTTCTATGCTTTCAGGTTGAAACTTGACTGAAAACTCACTTTGAACAAAAGTTATGGCATTTTTGTATCACAGGTCACAAATATTGTTTTCTCAGCGAGAGAAGGCCAAAATGAACACTTCATGCAGAACTCCTTTATTTTGATGAAAACTCACTGAAATCAAGCTGTAACTTCAAGTTTATGCATCTTTCTATGCTTTCAGGTTGAAACTTGACAGAAAACTCACTTTGAACAAAAGTTATGGCATTTTTGTATCTCAGGTCACAAATAGTGTTTTCTCAGCGAGAGAAGGCCAAAATGAACACTTCATGCAGAACTCCTGTATTTTGATGAAAACTCACTGAAATCAAGCTGTAACTTCAAGTTTATGTATCTTTCTATGCTTTCAGGTTGAAACTTGACTGAAAACTCACTTTGAACAAAAGTTATGGCTGTTCTGTGTCGCAGGTCACAAATAGCGTTTTTTCAACGAGAGAAGGCCAAAATGAACACTTAATGCAAAACTCCTGTATTTTGATGAAAACTCACTGAAATCAAGCTGTAACTTCAAGTTTATGCATCTTTCTATGCTTTCAGGTTGAAACTTGACAGAAAACTCACTTTGAAAAAAAGTTATGGCTGTTCTGTGTCGCAGGTCACAAATAGCGTTTTCTCAGCGAGAGAAGGCCAAAATGAACACTTCATGCAGAACTCCTGTATTTTGATGAAAACTCACTGAAATCAAGCTGTAACTTCAAGTTTATGCATCTTTCTATGCTTTCAGGTTGAAACTTGACTGAAAACTCACTTTGAACAAAAGTTATGGCATTTTTGTATCACAGGTCACAAACAGTGTTTTCTTTGCGAGAGAAGGCCAAAATGAACACTTCATGCAGAACTCCTGTATTTTGATGAAAACTCACTGAAATCAAGCTGTAACTTCAAGTTTATGCATCTTTCTATGCTTTCAGGTTGAAACTTGACTGAAAACTCACTTTGAACAAAAGTTATGGCATTTTTGTATCACAGGTCACAAATAGTGTTTTCTCAGCGAGAGAAGGCCAAAATGAACACTTCATGCAGAACTCCTGTATTTTGATGAAAACTCACTGAAATCAAGCTGTAACTTCAAGTTTATGCATCTTTCTATGCTTTCAGGTTGAAACTTGACTGAAAACTCACGTTGAACCAAAGTTATGGCATTTTTGTATCACAGGTCACAAATAGTGTTTTCTCAGCGAGAGAAGGCCAAAATGAACACTTCATGCAGAACTCCTGTATTTTGATGAAAACTCACTGAAATCAAGCTGTAACTTCAAGTTTATGCATCTTTCTATGCTTTCAGGTTGAAACTTGACAGAAAACTCACTTTGAACAAAAGTTATGGCTGTTCTGTGTCGCAGGTCACAAATAGCGTTTTCTCAGCGAGAGAAGGCCAAAATTAACACTTCATGCAGAACTCCTGTATTTTGATGTAAACTCACTGAAATCAAGCTGTAACTTCAAGTTTATGCATCTTTCTATGCTTTCAGGTTGAAACTTGACTGAAAACTCACTTTGAACAAAAGTTATGGCATTTTTGTATCACAGGTCACAAATAGTGTTTTCTCAGCGAGAGAAGGCCAAAATGAACACTTCATGCAGAACTCCTGTATTTTGATGAAAACTCATTGAAATCAAGCTGTAACTTCAAGTTTATGCATCTTTCTATGCTTTCAGGTTGAAACTTGACTGAAAACTCACTTTGAACAAAAGTTATGGCATTTTTGTATCATAGCTCACAAATAGTTTTCTCAGCGAGAGAAGGCCAAAATTAATACTTCATGCAGAACTCCTGTATTTTGATGAAAACTCACTGAAATCAAGCTGTAACTTCAAGTTTATGCATCTTTCTATGCTTTCAGGTTTAAACTTGACTGAAAACTAACTTTGAACAAAAGTTATGGCATTTTTGTATCACAGGTCACAAATAGTGTTTTCTCAGCGAGAGAAGGCCAAAATGAACTCTTCATGCAGAACTCCTGTATTTTGATGAAAACTCACTGAAATCAAGCTGTACCTTCAAGTTTATGCATCTTTCTATGCTTTCAGGTTGAAACTTGACTGAAAACTCACTTTGAACAAAAGTTATGGCATTTTTGTATCACGGGTCACAAATAGTGTTTTCTCAGCGAGAGAAGGCCAAAATGAACACTTCATGCAGAACTCCTGTATTTTGATGAAAACTCACTGAAATCAAGCTGTAACTTCAAGTTTATGCATCTTTCTATGCCTTTAGGTTGAAACTTGACAGAAAACTCACTTTGAACAAAAGTTATGGCTGTTCTGTTTCGCAGGTCACAAATAGCGTTTTCTCAGCGAGAGAAGGCCAAAATGAACACTTCATTCAGAACTCCTGTATTTTGATGAAAACTCACTGAAATCAAGCTGTAACTTCAAGTTTATGCATCTTTCTATGCTTTCAGGTTGAAACTTGACTTAAAACTCACTTTGAACAAAAGTTATGGCTGTTCTGTGTCGCAGGTCACAAATAGCGTTTTCTCAGCGAGAGAAGGCCAAAATGAACACTTCATGCAGAACTCCTGTATTTTGATGAAAACTCACTGAAATCAAGCTGTAACTTCAAGTTTATGCATCTTTCTATGCTTTCAGGTTGAAACTTGACTGAAAATTCACTTTGAACAAAAGTTATGGCTGTTCTGTTTCGCAGGTCACAAATAGCGTTTTCTCAGCGAGAGAAGGCCAAAATGAACACTTCATGCAGAACTCCTGTATTTTGATGAAAACTCACTGAAATCAAGCTGTAACTTCAAGTTTATGCATCTTTCTATGCTTTCAGGTTGAAACTTGACAGAA
Source organism: Aulostomus chinensis (assembly GCF_037954235.1). NCBI lineage: Eukaryota > Metazoa > Chordata > Actinopteri > Syngnathiformes > Aulostomidae > Aulostomus > Aulostomus chinensis. The sequence goes on from NW_028234213.1 coordinate 37,442, forward strand.
AACTCACTTTGAACAAAAGTTATGGCATTTTTGTATCTCAGGTCACAAATAGTGTTTTCTCAGCGAGAGAAGGCCAAAATGAACACTTCATGCAGAACTCCTGTATTTTAATGAAAACTCACTGAAATCAAGCTGTAACTTCAAGTTTATGTATCTTTCTATGCTTTCAGGTTGAAACTTGACAGAAAACTCACTTTGAACAAAAGTTATGGCTGTTCTGTGTCGCAGGTCACAAATAGCGTTTTTTCAACGAGAGAAGGCCAAAATGAACACTTCATGCAGAACTCCTGTATTTTGATGAAAACTCACTGAAATCAAGCTGTAACTTCAAGTTTATGCATCTTTCTATGCTTTCAGGTTGAAACTTGACAGAAAACTCACTTTGAACAAAAGTTATGGCTGTTCTGTGTCGCAGGTCACAAATAGCGTTTTCTCAGCGAGAGAAGGCCAAAATGAACACTTCATGCAGAACTCCTGTATTTTGATGAAAACTCACTGAAATCAAGCTGTAACTTCAAGTTTATGCATCTTTCTATGCTTTCAGGTTGAAACTTGACAGAAAACTCACTTTGAACAAAAGTTATGGCTGTTCTGTTTCGCAGGTCACAAATAGCGTTTTCTCAGCGAGAGAAGGCCAAAATGAACACTTCATGCAGAACTCCTGTATTTTGATGAAAACTCACTGAAATCAAGCTGTAACTTCAAGTTTATGCATCTTTCTATGCTTTCAGGTTGAAACTTGACTGAAAACTCACTTTGAACAAAAGTTATGGCATTTTTGTATCACAGGTCACAAATAGTGTTTTCTCAGCGAGAGAAGGCCAAAATGAACACTTCATGCAGAACTCCTGTATTTTGATGAAAACTCACTGAAATCAAGCTGTAACTTCAAGTTTATGCATCTTTCTATGCTTTCAGGTTGAAACTTGACTGAAAACTCACGTTGAACCAAAGTTATGGCATTTTTGTATCACAGGTCACAAATAGTGTTTTCTCAGCGAGAGAAGGCCAAAATGAACACTTCATGCAGAACTCCTGTATTTTGATGAAAACTCACTGAAATCAAGCTGTAACTTCAAGTTTATGCATCTTTCTATGCTTTCAGGTTGAAACTTGACTGAAAACTCACTTTGAACAAAAGTTATGGCTGTTCTGTGTCGCAGGTCACAAATAGCGTTTTCTCAGCGAGAGAAGGCCAAAATGAACACTTCATGCAGAACTCCTGTATTTTGATGTAAACTCACTGAAATCAAGCTGTAACTTCAAGTTTATGCATCTTTCTATGCTTTCAGGTTGAAACTTGACTGAAAACTCACTTTGAACAAAAGTTATGGCATTTTTGTATCACAGGTCACAAATAGTGTTTTCTCAGCGAGAGAAGGCCAAAATGAACACTTCATGCAGAACTCCTGTATTTTGATGAAAACTCATTGAAATCAAGCTGTAACTTCAAGTTTATGCATCTTTCTATGCTTTCAGGTTGAAACTTGACTGAAAACTCACTTTGAACAAAAGTTATGGCATTTTTGTATCATAGCTCACAAATAGTTTTCTCAGCGAGAGAAGGCCAAAATTAATACTTCATGCAGAACTCCTGTATTTTGATGAAAACTCACTGAAATCAAGCTGTAACTTCAAGTTTATGCATCTTTCTATGCTTTCAGGTTTAAACTTGACTGAAAACTAACTTTGAACAAAAGTTATGGCATTTTTGTATCACAGGTCACAAATAGTGTTTTCTCAGCGAGAGAAGGCCAAAATGAACTCTTCATGCAGAACTCCTGTATTTTGATGAAAACTCACTGAAATCAAGCTGTACCTTCAAGTTTATGCATCTTTCTATGCTTTCAGGTTGAAACTTGACTGAAAACTCACTTTGAACAAAAGTTATGGCATTTTTGTATCACGGGTCACAAATAGTGTTTTCTCAGCGAGAGAAGGCCAAAATGAACACTTCATGCAGAACTCCTGTATTTTGATGAAAACTCACTGAAATCAAGCTGTAACTTCAAGTTTATGCATCTTTCTATGCCTTTAGGTTGAAACTTGACAGAAAACTCACTTTGAACAAAAGTTATGGCTGTTCTGTTTCGCAGGTCACAAATAGCGTTTTCTCAGCGAGAGAAGGCCAAAATGAACACTTCATTCAGAACTCCTGTATTTTGATGAAAACTCACTGAAATCAAGCTGTAACTTCAAGTTTATGCATCTTTCTATGCTTTCAGGTTGAAACTTGACTTAAAACTCACTTTGAACAAAAGTTATGGCTGTTCTGTGTCGCAGGTCACAAATAGCGTTTTCTCAGCGAGAGAAGGCCAAAATGAACACTTCATGCAGAACTCCTGTATTTTGATGAAAACTCACTGAAATCAAGCTGTAACTTCAAGTTTATGCATCTTTCTATGCTTTCAGGTTGAAACTTGACTGAAAATTCACTTTGAACAAAAGTTATGGCTGTTCTGTTTCGCAGGTCACAAATAGCGTTTTCTCAGCGAGAGAAGGCCAAAATGAACACTTCATGCAGAACTCCTGTATTTTGATGAAAACTCACTGAAATCAAGCTGTAACTTCAAGTTTATGCATCTTTCTATGCTTTCAGGTTGAAACTTGACAGAAAACTCACTTTGAACAAAAGTTATGGCTGTTCTGTTTCGCAGGTCACAAATAGCGTTTTCTCAGCGAGAGAAGGCCAAAATGAACACTTCATGCAGAACTCCTGTATTTTGATGAAAACTCACTGAAATCAAGCTGTAACTTCAAGTTTATGCATCTTTCTATGCTTTCAGGTTGAAACTTGACTGAAAACTCACTTTGAACAAAAGTTATGGCATTTTTGTATCACAGGTCACAAATAGTGTTTTCTCAGCGAGAGAAGGCCAAAATGAACACTTCATGCAGAACTCCTGTATTTTGATGAAAACTCACTGAAATCAAGCTGTAACTTCAAGTTTATGCATCTTTCTATGCTTTCAGGTTGAAACTTGACAGAAAACTCACTTTGAACAAAAGTTATGGCATTTTTATATCACAGGTCACAAATAGTGTTTTCTCAGCGAGAGAAGGCCAAAATGAACACTTCATGCAGAACTCCTGTATTTTGATGAAAACTCACTGAAATCAAGCTGTAACTTCAAGTTCATGCATCTTTCTATGCTTTCAGGTTGAAACTTGACTGAAAACTCACTTTGAACAAAAGTTATGGCTGTTCTGTTTCGCAGGTCACAAATAGCGTTTTCTCAGCGAGAGAAGGCCAAAATGAACACTTCATTCAGAACTCCTGTATTTTGATGAAAACTCACTGAAATCAAGCTGTAACTTCAAGTTTATGCATCTTTCTATGCTTTCAGGTTGAAACTTGACTGAAAACTCACTTTGAACAAAAGTTATGGCTGTTCTGTGTCGCAGGTCACAAATAGCGTTTTCTCAGCGAGAGAAGGCCAAAATGAACACTTCATGCGGAACTCCTGTATTTTGATGAAAACTCACTGAAATCAAGCTGTAACTTCAAGTTTATGCATCTTTCTATGCTTTCAGGTTGAAACTTGACAGAAAACTCACTTTGAACAAAAGTTATGGCTGTTCTGTTTCGCAGGTCACAAATAGCGTTTTCTCAGCGAGAGAAGGCCAAAATGAACACTTCATGCAGAACTCCTGTATTTTGATGAAAACTCACTGAAATCAAGCTGTAACTTCAAGTTTATGCATCTTTCTATGCTTTCAGGTTGAAACTTGACTGAAAACTCACTTTGAACAAAAGTTATGGCTGTTCTGTGTTGCAGGTCACAAATAGCGTTTTCTCAGCGAGAGAAGGCCAAAATGAACACTTCATGCAGAACTCCTGTATTTTGATGAAAACTCACTGAAATCAAGCTGTAACTTCAAGTTTATGCATCTTTCTATGCTTTCAGGTTGAAACTTGACAGAAAACTCACTTTGAACAAAAGTTATGGCTGTTCTGTTTCGCAGGTCACAAATAGCGTTTTCTCAGCGAGAGAAGGCCAAAATGAACACTTCATGCAGAACTCCTGTATTTTGATGAAAACTCACTGAAATCAAGCTGTAACTTCAAGTTTATGCATCTTTCTATGCTTTCAGGTTGAAACTTGACTGAAAACTCACTTTGAACAAAAGTTATGGCATTTTTGTATCACAGGTCACAAATAGTGTTTTCTCAGCGAGAGAAGGCCAAAATGAACACTTCATGCAGAACTCCTGTATTTTGATGAAAACTCACTGAAATCAAGCTGTAACTTCAAGTTTATGCATCTTTCTATGCTTTCAGGTTGAAACTTGACTGAAAACTCACTTTGAACAAAAGTTATGGCATTTTTGTGTCACAGGTCACAAATAGTGTTTTCTCAGCGAGAGAAGGCCAAAATGAACTCTTCATGCAGAACTCCTGTATTTTGATGAAAACTCACTGAAATCAAGCTGTAACTTCAAGTTTATGCATCTTTCTATGCTTTCAGGTTGAAACTTGACTGAAAACTCACTTTGAACAAAAGTTATGGCATTTTTGTATCACAGGTCACAAATAGTGTTTTCTCAGCGAGAGAAGGCCAAAATGAACAATTCATGCAGAACTCCTGTATTTTGATGAAAACTCACTGAAATCAAGCTGTAACTTCAAGTTTATGCATCTTTCTATGCTTTCAGGTTGAAACTTGACTGAAAACTCACTTTGAACAAAAGTTATGGCATTTTTGTATCACAGGTCACAAATAGTGTTTTCTCAGCGAGAGAAGGCCAAAATGAACACTTCATGCAGAACTCCTGTATTTTGATGAAAACTCCCTGAAATCAAGCTGTAACTTCAAGTTTATGCATCTTTCTATGCTTTCAGGTTGAAACTTGACAGAAAACTCACTTTGAACAAAAGTTATGGAATTTTTGTATCTCAGGTCACAAATAGTGTTTTCTCAGCGAGAGAAGGCCAAAATGAACACTTCATGCAGAACTCCTATATTTTGATGAAAACTCACTGAAATAAAGCTGTAACTTCAAGTTTATGTATCTTTCTATGCTTTCAGGTTGAAACTTGACAGAAAACTCACTTTGAACAAAAGTTATGGCTGTTCTGTGTCGCAGGTCACAAATAGCGTTTTCTCAACGAGAGAAGGCCAAAATGAACACTTAATGCAGAACTCCTGTATTTTGATGAAAATTCACTGAAATCAAGCTGTAACTTCAAGTTTATGCATCTTTCTATGCTTTCAGGTTGAAACTTGACTGAAAACTCACTTTGAACAAAAGTTATGGCATTTTTGTATCACAGGTCACAAATAGTGTTTTCTCAGCGAGAGAAGGCCAAAATGAACACTTCATGCAGAACTCCTGTATTTTGATGAAAACTCACTGAAATCAAGCTGTAACTTCAAGTTTATGCATCTTTCTATGCTTTCAGGTTGAAACTTGACTGAAAACTCACTTTGAACAAAAGTTATGGCATTTTTGTATCACAGGTCACAAATAGTGTTTTCTCAGCGAGAGAAGGCCAAAATGAACACTTCATGCAGAACTCCTGTATTTTGATGAAAACTCACTGAAATCAAGCTGTAACTTCAAGTTTATGCATCTTTCTATGCTTTCAGGTTGAAACTTGACTGAAAACTCACTTTGAACAAAAGTTATGGCATTTTTGTATCACAGGTCACAAATAGTGTTTTCTCAGCGAGAGAAGGCCAAAATGAACACTTCATGCAGAACTCCTGTATTTTGATGAAAACTCACTGAAATCAAGCTGTAACTTCAAGTTTATGCATTTTTCTATGCTTTCAGGTTGAAACTTGACAGAAAACTCACTTTGAACAAAAGTTATGGCTGTTCTGTGTCGCAGGTCACAAATAGCGTTTTCTCAGCGAGAGAAGGCCAAAATGAACACTTCATGCAGAACTCCTGTATTTTGATGAAAACTCACTGAAATCAAGCTGTAACTTCAAGTTTATGCATCTTTCTATGCTTTCAGGTTGAAACTTGACTGAAAACTCACTTTGAACAAAAGTTATGGCATTTTTGTATCACAGGTCACAAATAGTGTTTTCTCAGCGAGAGAAGGCCAAAATGAACACTTCATGCAGAACTCCTGTATTTTGATGAAAACTCACTGAAATCAAGCTGTAACTTCAAGTTTATGCATCTTTCTATGCTTTCAGGTTGAAACTTGACTGAAAACTCACTTTGAACAAAAGTTATGGCATTTTTGTATCACAGGTCACAAATAGTGTTTTCTCAGCGAGAGAAGGCCAAAATGAACACTTCATGCAGAACTCCTATATTTTGATGAAAACTCACTGAAATCAAGCTGTAACTTCAAGTTTATGCATCTTTCTATGCTTTCAGGTTGAAACTTGACAGAAAACTCACTTTGAACAAAAGTTATGGCTGTTCTGTGTCGCAGGTCACAAATAGCGTTTTCTCAGCGAGAGAAGGCCAAAATGAACACTTCATGCAGAACTCCTGTATTTTGATGAAAACTCACTGAAATCAAGCTGTAAGTTCAAGTTTATGCATCTTTCTATGCTTTCAGGTTGAAACTTGACTGAAAACTCACTTTGAACAAAAGTAATGGCATTTTTGTATCACAGGTCACAAATAGTGTTTTCTCAGCGAGAGAAGGCCAAAATGAACACTTCATGCAGAACTCCTGTATTTTGATGAAAACTCACTGAAATCAAGCTGTAACTTCAAGTTTATGCATCTTTCTATGCTTTCAGGTTGAAACTTGACTGAAAACTCACGTTGAACAAAAGTTATGGCATTTTTGTATCACAGGTCACAAATAGTTTTTTCTCAGCGAGAGAACGCCAAAATGAACTCTTCATGCAGAACTCCTGTATTTTGATGAAAACTCACTGAAATCAAGCTGTACCTTCAAGTTTATGCATCTTTCTATGCTTTCAGGTTGAAACTTGACAGAAAACTCACTTTGAACAAAAGTTATGGCTGTTCTGTTTCGCAGGTCACAAATAGCGTTTTCTCAGCGAGAGAAGGCCAAAATGAACACTTCATTCAGAACTCCTGTATTTTGATGAAAACTCACTGAAATCAAGCTGTAACTTCAAGTTTATGCATCTTTCTATGCTTTCAGGTTGAAACTTGACTGAAAACTCACTTTGAACAAAAGTTATGGCTGTTCTGTGTCGCAGGTCACAAATAGCGTTTTCTCAGCGAGAGAAGGCCAAAATGAACACTTCATGCAGAACTCCTGTATTTTGATGAAAACTCACTGAAATCAAGCTGTAACTTCAAGTTTATGCATCTTTCTATGCTTTCAGGTTGAAACTTGACAGAAAACTCACTTTGAACAAAAGTTATGGCTGTTCTGTTTCGCAGGTCACAAATAGCGTTTTCTCAGCGAGAGAAGGCCAAAATGAACACTTCATGCAGAACTCCTGTATTTTGATGAAAACTCACTGAAATCAAGCTGTAACTTCAAGTTTATGCATCTTTCTATGCTTTCAGGTTGAAACTTGACTGAAAACTCACTTTGAACAAAAGTTATGGCATTTTTGTATCACAGGTCACAAATAGTGTTTTCTCAGCGAGAGAAGGCCAAAATGAACACTTCATGCAGAACTCCTGTATTTTGATGAAAACTCACTGAAATCAAGCTGTAACTTCAAGTTTATGCATCTTTCTATGCTTTCAGGTTGAAACTTGACAGAAAACTCACTTTGAACAAAAGTTATGGCATTTTTGTATCACAGGTCACAAATAGTGTTTTCTCAGCGAGAGAAGGCCAAAATGAACTCTTCATGCAGAACTCCTGTATTTTGATGAAAACTCACTGAAATCAAGCTGTAACTTCAAGTTTATGCATCTTTCTATGCTTTCAGGTTGAAACTTGACTGAAAACTCACTTTGAACAAAAGTTATGGCATTTTTGTATCACAGGTCAAAAATAGTGTTTTCTTAGCGAGAGAAGGCCAAAATGAACACTTCATGCAGAACTCCTGTATTTTGATGAAAACTCACTGAAATCAAGCTGTAACTTCAAGTTTATGCATCTTTCTATGCTTTCAGGTTTAAACTTGACAGAAAACTCACTTTGAACAAAAGTTATGGCTGTTCTGTGTCGCAGGTCACAAATAGCGTTTTCTCAACGAGAGAAGGCCAAAATGAACACTTAATGCAGAACTCCTGTATTTTGATGAAAACTCACTGAAATCAAGCTGTAACTTCAAGTTTATGCATCTTTCTATGCTTTCAGGTTGAAACTTGACTGAAAACTCACTTTGAACAAAAGTTATGGCATTTTTGTATCACAGGTCACAAATAGTGTTTTCTCAGCGAGAGAAGGCCAAAATGAACACTTCATGCAGAACTCCTGTATTTTGATGAAAACTCACTGAAATCAAGCTGTAACTTCAAGTTTATGCATCTTTCTATGCTTTCAGGTTGAAACTTGACTGAAAACTCACTTTGAACAAAAGTTATGGCACTTTTGTATCACAGGTCACAAATAGTGTTTTCTCAGCGAGAGAAGGCCAAAATGAACACTTCATGCAGAACTCCTGTATTTTGATGAAAACTCACTGAAATCAAGCTGTAACTTCAAGTTTATGCATCTTTCTATGCTTTCAGGTTGAAACTTGACTGAAAACTCACTTTGAACAAAAGTTATGGCATTTTTGTATCACAGGTCACAAATAGTGTTTTCTCAGCGAGAGAAGGCCAAAATGAACACTTCATGCAGAACTCCTGTATTTTGATGAAAACTCACTGAAATCAAGCTGTAACTTCAAGTTTATGCATCTTTCTATGCTTTCAGGTTGAAACTTGACAGAAAACTCACTTTGAACAAAAGTTATGGCTGTTCTGTTTCGCAGGTCACAAATAGCGTTTTCTCAGCGAGAGAAGGCCAAAATGAACACTTCATGCAGAACTCCTGTATTTTGATGAAAACTCACTGAAATCAAGCTGTAACTTCAAGTTTATGCATCTTTCTATGCTTTCAGGTTGAAACTTGACAGAAAACTCACTTTGAACAATAGTTATGGCTGTTCTGTTTCGCAGGTCACAAATAGCGTTTTCTCAGCGAGAGAAGGCCAAAATGAACTCTTCATGCAGAACTCCTGTATTTTGATGAAAACTCACTGAAATCAAGCTGTAACTTCAAGTTTATGCATCTTTCTATGCTTTCAGGTTGAAACTTGACTGAAAACTCACTTTGAACAAAAGTTATGGCTGTTCTGTGTTGCAGGTCACAAATACCGTTTTCTCAGCGAGAGAAGGCCAAAATGAACACTTCATGCAGAACTCCTGTATTTTGATGAAAACTCACTGAAATCAAGCTGTAACTTCAAGTTTATGCATCTTTCTATGCTTTCAGGTTGAAACTTGACTGAAAACTCACTTTGAACAAAAGTTATGGCATTTTTGTATCACACGTCACAAATAGTGTTTTCTCAGCGAGAGAAGGCCAAAATGAACACTTCATGCAGAACTCCTGTATTTTGATGAAAACTCACTGAAATCAAGCTGTAACTTCAAGTTTATGCATCTTTCTATGCTTTCAGGTTGAAACTTGACTGAAAACTCACTTTGAACAAAAGTTATGGCATTTTTGTATCACACGTCACAAATAGTGTTTTCTCAGCGAGAGAAGGCCAAAATGAACACTTCATGCAGAACTCCTGTATTTTGATGAAAACTCACTGAAATCAAGCTGTAACTTCAAGTTTATGCATCTTTCTATGCTTTCAGGTTGAAACTTGACAGAAAACTCACTTTGAACAAAAGTTATGGCTGTTCTGTGTCGCAAGTCACAAATAGCGTTTTCTCAGCGAGAGAAGGCCAAAATGAACACTTCATGCAGAACTCCTGTATTTTGATGAAAACTCACTGAAATCAAGCTGTAACTTCAAGTTTATGCATCTTTCTATGCTTTCAGGTTGAAACTTGACTGAAAACTCACTTTGAACAAAAGTTATGGCATTTTTGTATCACAGGTCACAAATAGTGTTTTCTCAGCGAGAGAAGGCCAAAATGAACACTTCATGCAGAACTCCTGTATTTTGATGAAAACTCACTGAAATCAAGCTTTAACTTCAAGTTTATGCATCTTTCTATGCTTTCAGGTTGAAACTTGACTGAAAACTCACTTTGAACAAAAGTTATGACATTTTTGTATCACAGGTCACAAATAGTGTTTTCTCAGCGAGAGAAGGCCAAAATGAACTCTTCATGCAGAACTCCTGTATTTTGATGAAAACTCACTGAAATCAAGCTGTAACTTCAAGTTTATGCATCTTTCTATGCTTTCAGGTTGAAACTTGACTGAAAACTCACTTTGAACAAAAGTTATGGCATTTTTGTATCACAGGTCACAAATAGTGTTTTCTCAGCGAGAGAAGGCCAAAATGAACAATTCATGCAGAACTCCTGTATTTTGATGAAAACTCACTGAAATCAAGCTGTAACTTCAAGTTTATGCATCTTTCTATGCTTTCAGGTTGAAACTTGACTGAAAACTCACTTTGAACAAAAGTTATGGCATTTTTGTATCACAGGTCACAAATAGTGTTTTCTCAGCGAGAGAAGGCCAAAATGAACACTTCATGCAGAACTCCTGTATTTTCATGAAAACTCACTGAAATCAAGCTGTAACTTCAAGTTTATGCATCTTTCTATGCTTTCAGGTTGAAACTTGACAGAAAACTCACTTTGAACAAAAGTTATGGAATTTTTGTATCTCAGGTCACAAATAGTGTTTTCTCAGCGAGAGAAGGCCAAAATGAACACTTCATGCAGAACTCCTGTATTTTGATGAAAACTCACTGAAATCAAGCTGTAACTTCAAGTTTATGTATCTTTCTATGCTTTCAGGTTGAAACTTGACAGAAAACTCACTTTGAACAAAAGTTATGGCTGTTCTGTGTCGCAGGTCACAAATAGCGTTTTCTCAGCGAGAGAAGGCCAAAATGAACACTTCATGCAGAACTCCTGTATTTTGATGAAAACTCACTGAAATCAAGCTGTAACTTCAAGTTTATGCATCTTTCTATGCTTTCAGGTTGAAACTTGACAGAAAACTCACTTTGAACAAAAGTTATGGCTGTTCTGTGTCGCAAGTCACAAATAGCGTTTTCTCAGCGAGAGAAGGCCAAAATGAACACTTCATGCAGAACTCCTGTATTTTGATGAAAACTCACTGAAATCAAGCTGTAACTTCAAGTTTATGCATCTTTCTATGCTTTCAGGTTGAAACTTGACTGAAAACTCACTTTGAACAAAAGTTATGGCATTTTTGTATCAAAGGTCACAAATAGTGTTTTCTCAGCGAGAGAAGGCCAAAATGAACACTTCATGCAGAACTCCTGTATTTTGATGAAAACTCACTGAAATCAAGCTTTAACTTCAAGTTTATGCATCTTTCTATGCTTTCAGGTTGAAACTTGACTGAAAACTCACTTTGAACAAAAGTTATGGCATTTTTGTATCACAGGTCACAAATAGTGTTTTCTCAGCGAGAGAAGGCCAAAATGAACTCTTCATGCAGAACTCCTGTATTTTGATGAAAACTCACTGAAATCAAGCTGTAACTTCAAGTTTATGCATCTTTCTATGCTTTCAGGTTGAAACTTGACTGAAAACTCACTTTGAACAAAAGTTATGGCATTTTTGTATCACAGGTCACAAATAGTGTTTTCTCAGCGAGAGAAGGCCAAAATGAACAATTCATGCAGAACTCCTGTATTTTGATGAAAACTCACTGAAATCAAGCTGTAACTTCAAGTTTATGCATCTTTCTATGCTTTCAGGTTGAAACTTGACTGAAAACTCACTTTGAACAAAAGTTATGGCATTTTTGTATCACAGGTCACAAATAGTGTTTTCTCAGCGAGAGAAGGCCAAAATGAACACTTCATGCAGAACTCCTGTATTTTGATGAAAACTCACTGAAATCAAGCTGTAACTTCAAGTTTATGCATCTTTCTATGCTTTCAGGTTGAAACTTGACAGAAAACTCACTTTGAACAAAAGTTATGGAATTTTTGTATCTCAGGTCACAAATAGTGTTTTCTCAGCGAGAGAAGGCCAAAATGAACACTTCATGCAGAACTCCTGTATTTTGATGAAAACTCACTGAAATCAAGCTGTAACTTCAAGTTTATGTATCTTTCTATGCTTTCAGGTTGAAACTTGACAGAAAACTCACTTTGAACAAAAGTTATGGCTGTTCTGTGTCGCAGGTCACAAATAGCGTTTTCTCAACGAGAGAAGGCCAAAATGAACACTTAATGCAGAACTCCTGTATTTTGATGAAAATTCACTGAAATCAAGCTGTAACTTCAAGTTTATGCATCTTTCTATGCTTTCAGGTTGAAACTTGACTGAAAACTCACTTTGAACAAAAGTTATGGCATTTTTGTATCACACGTCACAAATAGTGTTTTCTCAGCGAGAGAAGGCCAAAATGAACACTTCATGCAGAACTCCTGTATTTTGATGAAAACTCACTGAAATCAAGCTGTAACTTCAAGTTTATGCATCTTTCTATGCTTTCAGGTTGAAACTTGACTGAAAACTCACTTTGAACAAAAGTTATGGCATTTTTGTATCACAGGTCACAAATAGTGTTTTCTCAGCGAGAGAAGGCCAAAATGAACACTTCATGCAGAACTCCTGTATTTTGATGAAAACTCACTGAAATCAAGCTGTAACTTCAAGTTTATGCATCTTTCTATGCTTTCAGGTTGAAACTTGACTGAAAACTCACTTTGAACAAAAGTTATGGCATTTTTGTATCACAGGTCACAAATAGTGTTTTCTCAGCGAGAGAAGGCCAAAATGAACACTTCATGCAGAACTCCTGTATTTTGATGAAAACTCACTGAAATCAAGCGGTAACTTCAAGTTTATGCATCTTTCTATGCTTTCAGGTTGAAACTTGACTGAAAACTCACTTTGAACAAAAGTTATGGCTGTTCTGTGTCGCAGGTCACAAATAGCGTTTTCTCAGCGAGAGAAGGCCAAAATGAACACTTCATGCAGAACTCCTGTATTTTGATGAAAACTCACTGAAATCAAGCTGTAACTTCAAGTTTATGCATCTTTCTATGCTTTCAGGTTGAAACTTGACTGAAAACTCACTTTGAACAAAAGTTATGGCATTTTTGTATCACAGGTCACAAATAGTGTTTTCTCAGCGAGAGAAGGCCAAAATGAACACTTCATGCAGAACTCCTGTATTTTGATGAAAACTCACTGAAATCAAGCTGTAACTTCAAGTTTATGCATCTTTCTATGCTTTCAGGTTGAAACTTGACTGAAAACTCACTTTGAACAAAAGTTATGGCATTTTTGTATCACAGGTCACAAATAGTGTTTTCTCAGCGAGAGAAGGCCAAAATGAACACTTCATGCAGAACTCCTATATTTTGATGAAAACTCACTGAAATCAAGCTGTAACTTCAAGTTTATGCATCTTTCTATGCTTTCAGGTTGAAACTTGACAGAAAACTCACTTTGAACAAAAGTTATGGCTGTTCTGTGTCGCAGGTCACAAATAGCGTTTTCTCAGCGAGAGAAGGCCAAAATGAACACTTCATGCAGAACTCCTGTATTTTGATGAAAACTCACTGAAATCAAGCTGTAACTTCAAGTTTATGCATCTTTCTATGCTTTCAGGTTGAAACTTGACTGAAAACTCACTTTGAACAAAAGTAATGGCATTTTTGTATCACAGGTCACAAATAGTGTTTTCTCAGCGAGAGAAGGCCAAAATGAACACTTCATGCAGAACTCCTGTATTTTGATGAAAACTCACTGAAATCAAGCTGTAACTTCAAGTTTATGCATCTTTCTATGCTTTCAGGTTGAAACTTGACTGAAAACTCACGTTGAACAAAAGTTATGGCATTTTTGTATCACAGGTCACAAATAGTTTTTTCTCAGCGAGAGAAGGCCAAAATGAACACTTCATGCAGAACTCCTGTATTTTGATGAAAACTCACTGAAATCAAGCTGTACCTTCAAGTTTATGCATCTTTCTATGCTTTCAGGTTGAAACTTGACAGAAAACTCACTTTGAACAAAAGTTATGGCTGTTCTGTTTCGCAGGTCACAAATAGCGTTTTCTCAGCGAGAGAAGGCCAAAATGAACACTTCATGCAGAACTCCTGTATTTTGATGAAAACTCACTGAAATCAAGCTGTAACTTCAAGTTTATGCATCTTTCTATGCTTTCAGGTTGAAACTTGACTGAAAACTCACTTTGAACAAAAGTTATGGCTGTTCTGTGTCGCAGGTCACAAATAGCGTTTTCTCAGCGAGAGAAGGCCAAAATGAACACTTCATGCAGAACTCCTGTATTTTGATGAAAACTCACTGAAATCAAGCTGTAACTTCAAGTTTATGCATCTTTCTATGCTTTCAGGTTGAAACTTGACTGAAAACTCACTTTGAACAAAAGTTATGGCTGTTCTGTTTCTCAGGTCACAAATAGCGTTTTCTCAGCGAGAGAAGGCCAAAATGAACACTTCATGCAGAACTCCTGTATTTTGATGAAAACTCACTGAAATCAAGCTGTAACTTCAAGTTTATGCATCTTTCTATGCTTTCAGGTTGAAACTTGACAGAAAACTCACTTTGAACAAAAGTTATGGCTGTTCTGTGTCGCAGGTCACAAATAGCGTTTTCTCAGCGAGAGAAGGCCAAAATGAACACTTCATGCAGAACTCCTGTATTTTGATGAAAACTCACTGAAATCAAGCTGTAACTTCAAGTTTATGCATCTTTCTATGCTTTCAGGTTGAAACTTGACAGAAAACTCACTTTGAACAAAAGTTATGGCTGTTCTGTTTCGCAGGTCACAAATAGCGTTTTCTCAGCGAGAGAAGGCCAAAATGAACACTTCATGCAGAACTCCTGTATTTTGATGAAAACTCACTGAAATCAAGCTGTAACTTCAAGTTTATGCATCTTTCTATGCTTTCAGGTTGAAACTTGACTGAAAACTCACTTTGAACAAAAGTTATGGCATTTTTGTATCACAGGTCACAAATAGTGTTTTCTCAGCGAGAGAAGGCCAAAATGAACACTTCATGCAGAACTCCTGTATTTTGATGAAAACTCACTGAAATCAAGCTGTAACTTCAAGTTTATGCATCTTTCTATGCTTTCAGGTTGAAACTTGACTGAAAACTCACTTTGAACAAAAGTTATGGCATTTTTGTATCACAGGTCACAAATAGTGTTTTCTCAGCAAGAGAAGGCCAAAATGAACTCTTCATGCAGAACTCCTGTATTTTGATGAAAACTCACTGAAATCAAGCTGTAACTTCAAGTTTATGCATCTTTCTATGCTTTCAGGTTGAAACTTGACTGAAAACTCACTTTGAACAAAAGTTATGGCATTTTTGTATCACAGGTCAAAAATAGTGTTTTCTTAGCGAGAGAAGGCCAAAATGAACACTTCATGCAGAACTCCTGTATTTTGATGAAAACTCACTGAAATCAAGCTGTAACTTCAAGTTTATGCATCTTTCTATGCTTTCAGGTTTAAACTTGACAGAAAACTCACTTTGAACAAAAGTTATGGCTGTTCTGTGTCGCAGGTCACAAATAGCGTTTTCTCAACGAGAGAAGGCCAAAATGAACACTTAATGCAGAACTCCTGTATTTTGATGAAAACTCACTGAAATCAAGCTGTAACTTCAAGTTTATGCATCTTTCTATGCTTTCAGGTTGAAACTTGACTGAAAACTCACTTTGAACAAAAGTTATGGCATTTTTGTATCACAGGTCACAAATAGTGTTTTCTCAGCGAGAGAAGGCCAAAATGAACACTTCATGCAGAACTCCTGTATTTTGATGAAAACTCACTGAAATCAAGCTGTAACTTCAAGTTTATGCATCTTTCTATGCTTTCAGGTTGAAACTTGACTGAAAACTCACTTTGAACAAAAGTTATGGCATTTTTGTATCACAGGTCACAAATAGTGTTTTCTCAGCGAGAGAAGGCCAAAATGAACACTTTATGCAGAACTCCTGTATTTTGATGAAAACTCACTGAAATCAAGCTGTAACTTCAAGTTTATGCATCTTTCTATGCTTTCAGGTTGAAACTTGACTGAAAACTCACTTTGAACAAAAGTTATGGCATTTTTGTATCACAGGTCACAAATAGTGTTTTCTCAGCGAGAGAAGGCCAAAATGAACACTTCATGCAGAACTCCTGTATTTTGATGAAAACTCACTGAAATCAAGCTGTAACTTCAAGTTTATGCATCTTTCTATGCTTTCAGGTTGAAACTTGACAGAAAACTCACTTTGAACAAAAGTTATGGCTGTTCTGTTTCGCAGGTCACAAATAGCGTTTTCTCAGCGAGAGAAGGCCAAAATGAACACTTCATGCAGAACTCCTGTATTTTGATGAAAACTCACTGAAATCAAGCTGTAACTTCAAGTTTATGCATCTTTCTATGCTTTCAGGTTGAAACTTGACAGAAAACTCACTTTGAACAATAGTTATGGCTGTTCTGTTTCGCAGGTCACAAATAGCGTTTTCTCAGCGAGAGAAGGCCAAAATGAACTCTTCATGCAGAACTCCTGTATTTTGATGAAAACTCACTGAAATCAAGCTGTAACTTCAAGTTTATGCATCTTTCTATGCTTTCAGGTTGAAACTTGACTGAAAACTCACTTTGAACAAAAGTTATGGCTGTTCTGTGTTGCAGGTCACAAATACCGTTTTCTCAGCGAGAGAAGGCCAAAATGAACACTTCATGCAGAACTCCTGTATTTTGATGAAAACTCACTGAAATCAAGCTGTAACTTCAAGTTTATGCATCTTTCTATGCTTTCAGGTTGAAACTTGACTGAAAACTCACTTTGAACAAAAGTTATGGCATTTTTGTATCACACGTCACAAATAGTGTTTTCTCAGCGAGAGAAGGCCAAAATGAACACTTCATGCAGAACTCCTGTATTTTGATGAAAACTCACTGAAATCAAGCTGTAACTTCAAGTTTATGCATCTTTCTATGCTTTCAGGTTGAAACTTGACTGAAAACTCACGTTGAACAAAAGTTATGGCATTTTTGTATCACAGGTCACAAATAGTGTTTTCTCAGCGAGAGAAGGCCAAAATTAACACTTCATGCAGAACTCCTGTATTTTGATGAAAACTCACTGAAATCAAGCTGTAACTTCAAGTTTATGCATCTTTCTATGCTTTCAGGTTTAAACTTGACTGAAAACTCACTTTGAACAAAAGTTATGGCATTTTTGTATCACACGTCACAAATAGTGTTTTCTCAGCGAGAGAAGGCCAAAATGAACACTTCATGCAGAACTCCTGTATTTTGATGAAAACTCACTGAAATCAAGCTGTAACTTCAAGTTTATGCATCTTTCTATGCTTTCAGGTTGAAACTTGACTGAAAACTCACGTTGAACAAAAGTTATGGCATTTTTGTATCACAGGTCACAAATAGTGTTTTCTCAGCGAGAGAAGGCCAAAATTAACACTTCATGCAGAACTCCTGTATTTTGATGAAAACTCACTGAAATCAAGCTGTAACTTCAAGTTTATGCATCTTTCTATGCTTTCAGGTTGAAACTTGACAGAAAACTCACTTTGAACAAAAGTTATGGCTGTTCTGTTTCGCAGGTCACAAATAGCGTTTTCTCAGCGAGAGAAGGCCAAAATGAACACTTCATGCAGAACTCCTGTATTTTGATGAAAACTCACTGAAATCAAGCTGTAACTTCAAGTTTATGCATCTTTCTATGCTTTCAGGTTGAAACTTGACTGAAAACTCACTTTGAACAAAAGTTATGGCATTTTTGTATCACAGGTCACAAATAGTGTTTTCTCAGCGAGAGAAGGCCAAAATGAACACTTCATGCAGAACTCCTGTATTTTGATGAAAACTCACTGAAATCAAGCTGTAACTTCAAGTTTATGCATCTTTCTATGCTTTCAGGTTGAAACTTGACAGAAAACTCACTTTGAACAAAAGTTATGGCTGTTCTGTTTCGCAGGTCACAAATAGCGTTTTCTCAGCGAGAGAAGGCCAAAATGAACACTTCATGCAGAACTCCTGTATTTTGATGAAAACTCACTGAAATCAAGCTGTAACTTCAAGTTTATGCATCTTTCTATGCTTTCAGGTTGAAACTTGACAGAAAACTCACTTTGAACAATAGTTATGGCTGTTCTGTTTCGCAGGTCACAAATAGCGTTTTCTCAGCGAGAGAAGGCCAAAATGAACTCTTCATGCAGAACTCCTGTATTTTGATGAAAACTCACTGAAATCAAGCTGTAACTTCAAGTTTATGCATCTTTCTATGCTTTCAGGTTGAAACTTGACTGAAAACTCACTTTGAACAAAAGTTATGGCTGTTCTGTGTTGCAGGTCACAAATACCGTTTTCTCAGCGAGAGAAGGCCAAAATGAACACTTCATGCAGAACTCCTGTATTTTGATGAAAACTCACTGAAATCAAGCTGTAACTTCAAGTTTATGCATCTTTCTATGCTTTCAGGTTGAAACTTGACTGAAAACTCACTTTGAACAAAAGTTATGGCATTTTTGTATCACACGTCACAAATAGTGTTTTCTCAGCGAGAGAAGGCCAAAATGAACACTTCATGCAGAACTCCTGTATTTTGATGAAAACTCACTGAAATCAAGCTGTAACTTCAAGTTTATGCATCTTTCTATGCTTTCAGGTTGAAACTTGACTGAAAACTCACGTTGAACAAAAGTTATGGCATTTTTGTATCACAGGTCACAAATAGTGTTTTCTCAGCGAGAGAAGGCCAAAATTAACACTTCATGCAGAACTCCTGTATTTTGATGAAAACTCACTGAAATCAAGCTGTAACTTCAAGTTTATGCATCTTTCTATGCTTTCAGGTTTAAACTTGACTGAAAACTCACTTTGAACAAAAGTTATGGCATTTTTGTATCACACGTCACAAATAGTGTTTTCTCAGCGAGAGAAGGCCAAAATGAACACTTCATGCAGAACTCCTGTATTTTGATGAAAACTCACTGAAATCAAGCTGTAACTTCAAGTTTATGCATCTTTCTATGCTTTCAGGTTGAAACTTGACTGAAAACTCACGTTGAACAAAAGTTATGGCATTTTTGTATCACAGGTCACAAATAGTGTTTTCTCAGCGAGAGAAGGCCAAAATTAACACTTCATGCAGAACTCCTGTATTTTGATGAAAACTCACTGAAATCAAGCTGTAACTTCAAGTTTATGCATCTTTCTATGCTTTCAGGTTGAAACTTGACAGAAAACTCACTTTGAACAAAAGTTATGGCTGTTCTGTTTCGCAGGTCACAAATAGCGTTTTCTCAGCGAGAGAAGGCCAAAATGAACACTTCATGCAGAACTCCTGTATTTTGATGAAAACTCACTGAAATCAAGCTGTAACTTCAAGTTTATGCATCTTTCTATGCTTTCAGGTTGAAACTTGACTGAAAACTCACTTTGAACAAAAGTTATGGCTGTTCTGTTTCGCAGGTCACAAATAGTGTTTTCTCAGCGAGAGAAGGCCAAAATGAACACTTCATGCAGAACTCCTGTATTTTGATGAAAACTCACTGAAATCAAGCTGTAACTTCAAGTTTATGCATCTTTCTATGCTTTCAGGTTGAAACTTGACTGAAAACTCACTTTGAACAAAAGTTATGGCATTTTTGTATCACAGGTCACAAATAGTGTTTTCTCAGCGAGAGAAGGCCAAAATGAACACTTCATGCAGAACTCCTGTATTTTGATGAAAACTCACTGAAATCAAGCTGTAACTTCAAGTTTATGCATCTTTCTATGCTTTCAGGTTGAAACTTGACTGAAAACTCACTTTGAACAAAAGTTATGGCATTTTTGTATCACAGGTCACAAATAGTGTTTTCTCAGCGAGAGAAGGCAAAAATGAACACTTCATGCAGAACTCCTGTATTTTGATGAAAACTCACTGAAATCAAGCTGTAACTTCAAGTTTATGCATCTTTCTATGCTTTCAGGTTGAAACTTGACAGAAAACTCACTTTGAACAAAAGTTATGTCATTTTTGTATCACAGGTCACAAATAGTGTTTTCTCAGCGAGAGAAGGCCAAAATGAACACTTCATGCAGAACTCCTGTATTTTGATGAAAACTCACTGAAATCAAGCTGTAACTTCAAGTTTATGCATCTTTCTATGCTTTCAGGTTGAAACTTGACAGAAAACTCACTTTGAACAAAAGTTATGGCTGTTCTGTGTCGCAGGTCACAAATAGCGTTTTCTCAGCGAGAGAAGGCCAAAATGAACACTTCATGCAGAACTCCTGTATTTTGATGAAAACTCACTGAAATCAAGCTGTAACTTCAAGTTTATGCATCTTTCTATGCTTTCAGGTTGAAACTTGACTGAAAACTCACTTTGAACAAAAGTTATGGCATTTTTGTATCACAGGTCACAAATAGTGTTTTCTCAGCGAGAGAAGGCCAAAATGAACACTTCATGCAGAACTCCTGTATTTTGATGAAAACTCACTGAAATCAAGCTGTAACTTCAAGTTTATGCATCTTTCTATGCTTTCAGGTTGAAACTTGACAGAAAACTCACTTTGAACAAAAGTTATGGCTGTTCTGTTTCGCAGGTCACAAATAGCGTTTTCTCAGCGAGAGAAGGCCAAAATGAACACTTCATGCAGAACTCCTGTATTTTGATGAAAACTCACTGAAATCAAGCTGTAACTTCAAGTTTATGCATCTTTCTATGCTTTCAGGTTGAAACTTGACTGAAAACTCACTTTGAACAAAAGTTATGGCATTTTTGTATCACAGGTCACAAATAGTGTTTTCTCAGCGAGAGAAGGCAAAAATGAACACTTCATGCAGAACTCCTGTATTTTGATGAAAACTCACTGAAATCAAGCTGTAACTTCAAGTTTATGCATCTTTCTATGCTTTCAGGTTGAAACTTGACAGAAAACTCACTTTGAACAAAAGTTATGTCATTTTTGTATCACAGGTCACAAATAGTGTTTTCTCAGCGAGAGAAGGCCAAAATGAACACTTCATGCAGAACTCCTGTATTTTGATGAAAACTCACTGAAATCAAGCTGTAACTTCAAGTTTATGCATCTTTCTATGCTTTCAGGTTGAAACTTGACAGAAAACTCACTTTGAACAAAAGTTATGGCTGTTCTGTGTCGCAGGTCACAAATAGCGTTTTCTCAGCGAGAGAAGGCCAAAATGAACACTTCATGCAGAACTCCTGTATTTTGATGAAAACTCACTGAAATCAAGCTGTAACTTCAAGTTTATGCATCTTTCTATGCTTTCAGGTTGAAACTTGACTGAAAACTCACTTTGAACAAAAGTTATGGCATTTTTGTATCACAGGTCACAAATAGTGTTTTCTCAGCGAGAGAAGGCCAAAATGAACACTTCATGCAGAACTCCTGTATTTTGATGAAAACTCACTGAAATCAAGCTGTAACTTCAAGTTTATGCATCTTTCTATGCTTTCAGGTTGAAACTTGACAGAAAACTCACTTTGAACAAAAGTTATGGCTGTTCTGTTTCGCAGGTCACAAATAGCGTTTTCTCAGCGAGAGAAGGCCAAAATGAACACTTCATGCAGAACTCCTGTATTTTGATGAAAACTCACTGAAATCAAGCTGTAACTTCAAGTTTATGCATCTTTCTATGCTTTCAGGTTGAAACTTGACAGAAAACTCACTTTGAACAATAGTTATGGCTGTTCTGTTTCGCAGGTCACAAATAGCGTTTTCTCAGCGAGAGAAGGCCAAAATGAACTCTTCATGCAGAACTCCTGTATTTTGATGAAAACTCACTGAAATCAAGCTGTAACTTCAAGTTTATGCATCTTTCTATGCTTTCAGGTTGAAACTTGACTGAAAACTCACTTTGAACAAAAGTTATGGCTGTTCTGTGTTGCAGGTCACAAATACCGTTTTCTCAGCGAGAGAAGGCCAAAATGAACACTTCATGCAGAACTCCTGTATTTTGATGAAAACTCACTGAAATCAAGCTGTAACTTCAAGTTTATGCATCTTTCTATGCTTTCAGGTTGAAACTTGACAGAAAACTCACTTTGAACAAAAGTTATGGCTGTTCTGTGTCGCAGGTCACAAATAGTGTTTTCTCAGCGAGAGAAGGCCAAAATGAACACTTCATGCAGAACTCCTGTATTTTGATGAAAACTCACTGAAATCAAGCTGTAACTTCAAGTTTATGCATCTTTCTATGCTTTCAGGTTGAAACTTGACTGAAAACTCACTTTGAACAAAAGTTATGGCATTTTTGTATCACAGGTCACAAATAGTTTTTTCTCAGCGAGAGAAGGCCAAAATGAACACTTCATGCAGAACTCCTGTATTTTGATGAAAACTCACTGAAATCAAGCTGTAACTTCAAGTTTATGCATCTTTCTATGCTTTCAGGTTGAAACTTGACAGAAAACTCACTTTGAACAAAAGTTATGGCATTTTTGTATCACACGTCACAAATAGCGTTTTCTCAGCGAGAGAAGGCCAAAATGAACACTTCATGCAGAACTCCTGTATTTTGATGAAAACTCACTGAAATCAAGCTGTAACTTCAAGTTTATGCATCTTTCTATGCTTTCAGGTTGAAACTTGACTGAAAACTCACGTTGAACAAAAGTTATGGCATTTTTGTATCACAGGTCACAAATAGTGTTTTCTCAGCGAGAGAAGGCCAAAATTAACACTTCATGCAGAACTCCTGTATTTTGATGAAAACTCACTGAAATCAAGCTGTAACTTCAAGTTTATGCATCTTTCTATGCTTTCAGGTTGAAACTTGACAGAAAACTCACTTTGAACAAAAGTTATGGCTGTTCTGTTTCGCAGGTCACAAATACCGTTTTCTCAGCGAGAGAAGGCCAAAATGAACACTTCATGCAGAACTCCTGTATTTTGATGAAAACTCACTGAAATCAAGCTGTAACTTCAAGTTTATGCATCTTTCTATGCTTTCAGGTTGAAACTTGACTGAAAACTCACTTTGAACAAAAGTTATGGCTGTTCTGTTTCGCAGGTCACAAATAGTGTTTTCTCAGCGAGAGAAGGCCAAAATGAACACTTCATGCAGAACTCCTGTATTTTGATGAAAACTCACTGAAATCAAGCTGTAACTTCAAGTTTATGCATCTTTCTATGCTTTCAGGTTGAAACTTGACTGAAAACTCACGTTGAACAAAAGTTATGGCATTTTTGTATCACAGGTCACAAATAGTGTTTTCTCAGCGAGAGAAGGCCAAAATTAACACTTCATGCAGAACTCCTGTATTTTGATGAAAACTCACTGAAATCAAGCTGTAACTTCAAGTTTATGCATCTTTCTATGCTTTCAGGTTGAAACTTGACTGAAAACTCACTTTGAACAAAAGTTATGGCATTTTTGTATCACAGGTCACAAATAGTGTTTTCTCAGCGAGAGAAGGCCAAAATGAACACTTCATGCAGAACTCCTGTATTTTGATGAAAACTCACTGAAATCAAGCTGTAACTTCAAGTTTATGCATCTTTCTATGCTTTCAGGTTGAAACTTGACAGAAAACTCACTTTGAACAAAAGTTATGGCATTTTTGTATCACAGGTCACAAATAGTTTTTTCTCAGCGAGAGAAGGCCAAAATGAACACTTCATGCAGAACTCCTGTATTTTGATGAAAACTCACTGAAATCAAGCTGTAACTTCAAGTTTATGCATCTTTCTATGCTTTCAGGTTGAAACTTGACAGAAAACTCACTTTGAACAAAAGTTATGGCTGTTCTGTGTCGCAGGTCACAAATAGCGTTTTCTCAGCGAGAGAAGGCCAAAATGAACACTTCATGCAGAACTCCTGTATTTTGATGAAAACTCACTGAAATCAAGCTGTAACTTCAAGTTTATGCATCTTTCTATGCTTTCAGGTTGAAACTTGACTGAAAACTCACTTTGAACAAAAGTTATGGCATTTTTGTATCACAGGTCACAAATAGTGTTTTCTCAGCGAGAGAAGGCCAAAATGAACACTTCATGCAGAACTCCTGTATTTTGATGAAAACTCACTGAAATCAAGCTGTAACTTCAAGTTTATGCATCTTTCTATGCTTTCAGGTTGAAACTTGACAGAAAACTCACTTTGAACAAAAGTTATGGCTGTTCTGTTTCGCAGGTCACAAATAGCGTTTTCTCAGCGAGAGAAGGCCAAAATGAACACTTCATGCAGAACTCCTGTATTTTGATGAAAACTCACTGAAATCAAGCTGTAACTTCAAGTTTATGCATCTTTCTATGCTTTCAGGTTGAAACTTGACTGAAAACTCACTTTGAACAAAAGTTATGGCTGTTCTGTGTCGCAGGTCACAAATAGCGTTTTCTCAGCGAGAGAAGGCCAAAATGAACACTTCATGCAGAACTCCTGTATTTTGATGAAAACTCACTGAAATCAAGCTGTAACTTCAAGTTTATGCATCTTTCTATGCTTTCAGGTTGAAACTTGACAGAAAACTCACTTTGAACAAAAGTTATGGCTGTTCTTTTTCGCAGGTCACAAATAGCGTTTTCTCAGCGAGAGAAGGCCAAAATGAACACTTCATGCAGAACTCCTGTATTTTGATGAAAACTCACTGAAATCAAGCTGTAACTTCAAGTTTATGCATCTTTCTATGCTTTCAGGTTGAAACTTGACTGAAAACTCACTTTGAACAAAAGTAATGGCTGTTCTGTGTTGCAGGTCACAAATAGCGTTTTCTCAGCGAGAGAAGGCCAAAACGAACACTTCATGCAGAACTCCTGTATTTTGATGAAAACTCACTGAAATCAAGATGTAACTTCAAGTTTATGCATCTTTCTATGCTTTCAGGTTGAAACTTGACAGAAAACTCACTTTGAACAAAAGTTATGGCTGTTCTGTTTCGCAGGTCACAAATAGCGTTTTTTCAGCGAGAGAAGGCCAAAATGAACACTTCATGCAGAACTCCTGTATTTTGATGAAAACTCACTGAAATCAAGCTGTAACTTCAAGTTTATGCATCTTTCTATGCTTTCAGGTTGAAACTTGACTGAAAACTCACTTTGAACAAAAGTTATGGCATTTTTGTATCACAGGTCACAAATAGTGTTTTCTCAGCGAGAGAAGGCCAAAATGAACACTTCATGCAGAACTCCTGTATTTTGATGAAAACTCACTGAAATCAAGCTGTAACTTCAAGTTTATGCATCTTTCTATGCTTTCAGGTTGAAACTTGACTGAAAACTCACTTTGAACAAAAGTTATGGCATTTTTGTAGCATAGCTCACAAATAGTGTTTTCTCAGCGAGAGAAGGCCAAAATGAACACTTCATGCAGAACTCCTGTATTTTGATGAAAACTCACTGAAATCAAGCTGTAACTTCAAGTTTATGCATCTTTCTATGCTTTCAGGTTGAAACTTGACTGAAAACTCACTTTGAACAAAAGTTATGGCATTTTTGTATCACAGGTCACAAATAGTGTTTTCTCAGCGAGAGAAGGCCAAAATGAACTCTTCATGCAGAACTCCTGTATTTTGATGAAAACACACTGAAATCAAGCTGTACCTTCAAGTTTATGCATCTTTCTATGCTTTCAGGTTGAAACTTGACTGAAAACTCACTTTGAACAAAAGTTATGGCATTTTTGTATCACAGGTCACAAATAGTGTTTTCTCAGCGAGAGAAGGCCAAAATGAACACTTCATGCAGAACTCCTGTATTTTGATGAAAACTCACTGAAATCAAGCTGTAACTTCAAGTTTATGCATCTTTCTATGCTTTCAGGTTGAAACTTGACAGAAAACTCACTTTGAACAAAAGTTATGGCTGTTCTGTTTCGCAGGTCACAAATAGCGTTTTCTCAGCGAGAGAAGGCCAAAATTAACACTTCATGCAGAACTCCTGTATTTTGATGAAAACTCACTGAAATCAAGCTGTAACTTCAAGTTTATGCATCTTTCTATGCTTTCAGGTTGAAACTTGACTGAAAACTCACTTTGAACAAAAGTTATGGCATTTTTGTATCACAGGTCACAAATAGTGTTTTCTCAGCGAGAGAAGGCCAAAATGAACACTTCATGCAGAACTCCTGTATTTTGATGAAAACTCACTGAAATCAAGCTGTTACTTCAAGTTTATGCATCTTTCTATGCTTTCAGGTTGAAACTTGACAGAAAACTCACTTTGAACAAAAGTTATGGCTGTTCTGTGTCGCAGGTCACAAATAGCGTTTTCTCAGCGAGAGAAGGCCAAAATGAACACTTCATGCAGAACTCCTGTATTTTGATGAAAACTCACTGAAATCAAGCTGTAACTTCAAGTTTATGCATCTTTCTATGCTTTCAGGTTGAAACTTGACAGAAAACTCACTTTGAACAAAAGTTATGGCTGTTCTGTGTCGGAGGTCACAAATAGCGTTTTCTCAACGAGAGAAGGCCAAAATGAACACTTAATGCAGAACTCCTATATTTTGATGAAAACTCACTGAAATCAAGCTGTAACTTCAAGTTTATGCATCTTTCTATGCTTTCAGGTTGAAACTTGACTGAAAACTCACTTTGAACAAAAGTTATGGCATTTTTGTATCACAGGTCACAAATAGTGTTTTCTCAGCGAGAGAAGGCCAAAATGAACTCTTCATGCAGAACTCCTGTATTTTGATGAAAACTCACTGAAATCAAGCTGTAACTTCAAGTTTATGCATCTTTCTATGCTTTCAGGTTGAAACTTGACTGAAAACTCACTTTGAACAAAAGTTATGGCATTTTTGTATCACAGGTCACAAATAGTGTTTTCTCAGCGATAGAAGGCCAAAATGAACACTTCATGCAGAACTCCTGTATTTTGATGAAAACTCACTGAAATCAAGCTGTAACT
Source organism: Aulostomus chinensis (assembly GCF_037954235.1). Taxonomy (NCBI): domain Eukaryota; kingdom Metazoa; phylum Chordata; class Actinopteri; order Syngnathiformes; family Aulostomidae; genus Aulostomus; species Aulostomus chinensis. The sequence continues at coordinate 64,321 of NW_028234213.1, forward strand.
TCAAGTTTATGCATCTTTCTATGCTTTCAGGTTGAAACTTGACTGAAAACTCACTTTGAACAAAAGTTATGGCATTTTTGTATCACAGATCACAAATAGTGTTTTCTCAGCGAGAGAAGGCCAAAATGAACACTTCATGCAGAACTCCTGTATTTTGATGAAAACTCACTGAAATCAAGCTGTAACTTCAAGTTTATGCATCTTTCTATGCTTTCAGGTTGAAACTTGACAGAAAACTCACTTTGAACAAAAGTTATGGCTGTTCTGTGTCGCAGGTCACAAATAGCGTTTTCTCAGCGAGAGAAGGCCAAAATGAACACTTCATGCAGAACTCCTGTATTTTGATGAAAACTCACTGAAATCAAGCTGTAACTTCAAGTTTATGCATCTTTCTATGCTTTCAGGTTGAAACTTGACAGAAAACTCACTTTGAACAAAAGTTATGGCTGTTCTGTGTCGGAGGTCACAAATAGCGTTTTCTCAACGAGAGAAGGCCAAAATGAACACTTAATGCAGAACTCCTATATTTTGATGAAAACTCACTGAAATCAAGCTGTAACTTCAAGTTTATGCATCTTTCTATGCTTTCAGGTTGAAACTTGACTGAAAACTCACTTTGAACAAAAGTTATGGCATTTTTGTATCACAGGTCACAAATAGTGTTTTCTCAGCGAGAGAAGGCCAAAATGAACTCTTCATGCAGAACTCCTGTATTTTGATGAAAACTCACTGAAATCAAGCTGTAACTTCAAGTTTATGCATCTTTCTATGCTTTCAGGTTGAAACTTGACTGAAAACTCACTTTGAACAAAAGTTATGGCATTTTTGTATCACAGGTCACAAATAGTGTTTTCTCAGCGATAGAAGGCCAAAATGAACACTTCATGCAGAACTCCTGTATTTTGATGAAAACTCACTGAAATCAAGCTGTAACTTCAAGTTTATGCATCTTTCTATGCTTTCAGGTTGAAACTTGACTGAAAACTCACTTTGAACAAAAGTTATGGCATTTTTGTATCACAGATCACAAATAGTGTTTTCTCAGCGAGAGAAGGCCAAAATGAACACTTCATGCAGAACTCCTGTATTTTGATGAAAACTCACTGAAATCAAGCTGTAACTTCAAGTTTATGCATCTTTCTATGCTTTCAGGTTGAAACTTGACAGAAAACTCACTTTGAACAAAAGTTATGGCTGTTCTGTGTCGCAGGTCACAAATAGCGTTTTCTCAGCGAGAGAAGGCCAAAATGAACACTTCATGCAGAACTCCTGTATTTTAATGAAAACTCACTGAAATCAAGCTGTAACTTCAAGTTTATGCATCTTTCTATGCTTTCAGGTTGAAACTTGACAGAAAACTCACTTTGAACAAAAGTTATGGCTGTTCTGTGTCGCAGGTCACAAATAGCGTTTTCTCAACGAGAGAAGGCCAAAATGAAAACTTAATGCAGAACTCCTATATTTTGATGAAAACTCACTGAAATCAAGCTGTAACTTCAAGTTTATGCATCTTTCTATGCTTTCAGGTTGAAACTTGACTGAAAACTCACTTTGAACAAAAGTTATGGCATTTTTGTATCACAGGTCACAAATAGTGTTTTCTCAGCGAGAGAAGGCCAAAATGAACACTTCATGCAGAACTCCTGTATTTTGATGAAAACTCACTGAAATCAAGCTGTAACTTCAAGTTTATGCATCTTTCTATGCTTTCAGGTTGAAACTTGACTGAAAACTCACTTTGAACAAAAGTTATGGCATTTTTGTATCACAGGTCACAAATAGTGTTTTCTCAGCGATAGAAGGCCAAAATGAACACTTCATGCAGAACTCCTGTATTTTGATGAAAACTCACTGAAATCAAGCTGTAACTTCAAGTTTATGCATCTTTCTATGCTTTCAGGTTGAAACTTGACTGAAAACTCACTTTGAACAAAAGTTATGGCATTTTTGTATCATAGCTCACAAATAGTGTTTTCTCAGCGAGAGAAGGCCAAAATGAACACTTCTTGCAGAACTCCTGTATTTTGATGAAAACTCACTGAAATCAAGCTGTAACTTCAAGTTTATGCATCTTTCTATGCTTTCAGGTTGAAACTTGACTGAAAACTCACTTTGAACAAAAGTTATGGCATTTTTGTATCACAGGTCACAAATAGTGTTTTCTCAGCGAGAGAAGGCCAAAATGAACTCTTCATGCAGAACTCCTGTATTTTGATGAAAACACACTGAAATCAAGCTGTACCTTCAAGTTTATGCATCTTTCTATGCTTTCAGGTTGAAACTTGACTGAAAACTCACTTTGAACAAAAGTTATGGCATTTTTGTATCACAGGTCACAAATAGTGTTTTCTCAGCGAGAGAAGGCCAAAATGAACACTTCATGCAGAACTCCTGTATTTTGATGAAAACTCACTGAAATAAAGCTGTAACTTCAAGTTTATGCATCTTTCTATGCTTTCAGGTTGAAACTTGACAGAAAACTCACTTTGAACAAAAGTTATGGCTGTTCTGTTTCGGAGGTCACAAATAGCGTTTTCTCAGCGAGAGAAGGCCAAAATTAACACTTCATGCAGAACTCCTGTATTTTGATGAAAACTCACTGAAATCAAGCTGTAACTTCAAGTTTATGCATCTTTCTATGCTTTCAGGTTGAAACTTGACTGAAAACTCACTTTGAACAAAAGTTATGGCATTTTTGTAATACAGGTCACAAATAGTGTTTTCTCAGCGAGAGAAGGCCAAAATGAACACTTCATGCAGAACTCCTGTATTTTGATGAAAACTCACTGAAATCAAGCTGTAACTTCAAGTTTATGCATCTTTCTATGCTTTCAGGTTGAAACTTGACAGAAAACTCACTTTGAACAAAAGTTATGGCTGTTCTGTTTCGCAGGTCACAAATAGCGTTTTCTCAGCGACAGAAGGCCAAAATGAACACTTCATGCAGAACTCCTGTATTTTGATGAAAACTCACTGAAATCAAGCTGTAACTTCAAGTTTATGCATCTTTCTATGCTTTCAGGTTGAAACTTGACTGAAAACTCACTTTGAACAAAAGTTATGGCATTTTTGTATCACAGGTCACAAATAGTGTTTTCTCAGCGAGAGAAGGCCAAAATGAACACTTCATGCAGAACTCCTGTATTTTGATGAAAACTCACTGAAATCAAGCTGTAACTTCAAGTTCATGCATCTTTCTATGCTTTCAGGTTGAAACTTGACTGAAAACTCACTTTGAACAAAAGTTATGGCATTTTTGTATCACAGGTCACAAATAGTGTTTTCTCAGCGAGAGAAGGCCAAAATGAACACTTCATGCAGAACTCCTGTATTTTGATGAAAACTCACTGAAATCAAGCTGTAACTTCAAGTTTATGCATCTTTCTATGCTTTCAGGTTGAAACTTGACTGAAAACTCACGTTGAACAAAAGTTATGGCATTTTTGTATCACAGGTCACAAATAGTGTTTTCTCAGCGAGAGAAGGCCAAAATGAACACTTCATGCAGAACTCCTGTATTTTGATGAAAACTCACTGAAATCAAGCTGTAACTTCAAGTTTATGCATCTTTCTATGCTTTCAGTTTGAAACTTGACAGAAAACTCACTTTGAACAAAAGTTATGGCTGTTCTGTGTCGCAGGTCACAAATAGCGTTTTCTCAGCGAGAGAAGGCCAAAATTAACACTTCATGCAGAACTCCTGTATTTTGATGTAAACTCACTGAAATCAAGCTGTAACTTCAAGTTTATGCATCTTTCTATGCTTTCAGGTTGAAACTTGACTGAAAACTCACTTTGAACAAAAGTTATGGCATTTTTGTATCACAGGTCACAAATAGTGTTTTCTCAGCGAGAGAAGGCCAAAATGAACACTTCATGCAGAACTCCTGTATTTTGATGAAAACTCACTGAAATCAAGCTGTAACTTCAAGTTTATGCATCTTTCTATGCTTTCAGGTTGAAACTTGACTGAAAACTCACTTTGAACAAAAGTTATGGCATTTTTGTATCACAGGTCACAAATAGTGTTTTCTCAGCGAGAGAAGGCCAAAATGAACTCTTCATGCAGAACTCCTGTATTTTGATGAAAACTCACTGAAATCAAGCTGTACCTTCAAGTTTATGCATCTTTCTATGCTTTCAGGTTGAAACTTGACTGAAAACTCACTTTGAACAAAAGTTATGGCTGTTCTGTGTCGCAGGTCACAAATAGCGTTTTCTCAGCGAGAGAAGGCCAAAATGAACACTTCATGCAGAACTCCTGTATTTTGATGAAAACTCACTGAAATCAAGCTGTAACTTCAAGTTTATGCATCTTTCTATGCTTTCAGGTTGAAACTTGACTGAAAACTCACTTTGAACAAAAGTTATGGCTGATCATTTTCGCAGGTCACAAATAGCGTTTTCTCAGCGAGAGAAGGCCAAAATGAAAACTTCATGCAGAACTCCTGTATTTTGATGAAAACTCACTGAAATCAAGCTGTAACTTCAAGTTTATGCATCTTTCTATGCTTTCAGGTTGAAACTTGACTGAAAACTCACTTTGAACAAAAGTTATGGCATTTTTGTATCACAGGTCACAAATAGTGTTTTCTCAGCGAGAGAAGGCCAAAATGAACACTTCATGCAGAACTCCTGTATTTTGATGAAAACTCACTGAAATCAAGCTGTAACTTCAAGTTTATGCATCTTTCTATGCTTTCAGGTTGAAACTTGACTGAAAACTCACTTTGAACAAAAGTTATGGCATTTTTGTATCACAGGTCACAAATAGTGTTTTCTCAGCGAGAGTAGGCCAAAATGAACTCTTCATGCAGAACTCCTGTATTTTGATGAAAACTCACTGAAATCAAGCTGTACCTTCAAGTTTATGCATCTTTCTATGCTTTCAGGTTGAAACTTGACTGAAAACTCACTTTGAACAAAAGTTATGGCTGTTCTGTGTCGCAGGTCACAAATAGCGTTTTCTCAGCGAGAGAAGGCCAAAATGAACACTTCATGCAGAACTCCTGTATTTTGATGAAAACTCACTGAAATCAAGCTTTAACTTCAAGTTTATGCACCTTTCTATGCTTTCAGGTTGAAACTTGACTGAAAACTCACTTTGAACAAAAGTTATGGCTGTTCTGTGTCGCAGGTCACAAATAGCTTTTTTCTCAGCGAGAGAAAGCCAAAATGAACACCTCATGCAGAACTCCTGTATTTTGATGAAAACTCACTGAAATCAAGCTGTAACTTCAAGTTTATGCATCTTTCTATGCTTTCAGGTTGAAACTTGACTGAAAACTCACTTTGAACAAAAGTTATGGCATTTTTGTATCACAGGTCACAAATAGTGTTTTCTCGGCGAGAGAAGGCCAAAATGAACACTTCATGCAGAACTCCTGTATTTTGATGAAAACTCACTGAAATCAAGCTGTAACTTCAAGTTTATGCATCTTTCTATGCTTTCAGGTTGAAACTTGACAGAAAACTCACTTTGAACAAAAGTTATGGCATTTTTGTATCTCAGGTCACAAATAGTGTTTTCTCAGCGAGAGAAGGCCAAAATGAACACTTCATGCAGAACTCCTGTATTTTGATGAAAACTCACTGAAATCAAGCTGTAACTTCAAGTTTATGTATCTTTCTATGCTTTCAGGTTGAAACTTGACAGAAAACTCACTTTGAACAAAAGTTATGGCTGTTCTGTGTCGCAGGTCACAAATAGCGTTTTCTCAACGAGAGAAGGCCAAAATGAACACTTAATGCAGAACTCCTGTATTTTGATGAAAACTCACTGAAATCAAGCTGTAACTTCAAGTTTATGCATCTTTCTATGCTTTCAGGTTGAAACTTGACTGAAAACTCACTTTGAACAAAAGTTATGGCATTTTTGTATCACAGGTCACAAATAGTGTTTTCTCAGCGAGAGAAGGCAAAAATGAACACTTCATGCAGAACTCCTGTATTTTGATGAAAACTCACTGAAATCAAGCTGTAACTTCAAGTTTATGCATCTTTCTATGCTTTCAGGTTGAAACTTGACTGAAAACTCACTTTGAACAAAAGTTATGGCATTTTTGTGTCACAGGTCACAAATAGTGTTTTCTCAGCGAGAGAAGGCCAAAATGAACACTTCATGCAGAACTCCTGTATTTTGATGAAAACTCACTGAAATCAAGCTGTAACTTCAAGTTTATGCATCTTTCTATGCTTTCAGGTTGAAACTTGACTGAAAACTCACTTTGAACAAAAGTTATGGCATTTTTGTATCACAGGTCACAAATAGTGTTTTCTCAGCGAGAGAAGGCCAAAATGAACACTTCATGCAGAACTCCTATATTTTGATGAAAACTCACTTAAATCAAGCTGTAACTTCAAGTTTATGCATCTTTCTATGCTTTCAGGTTGAAACTTGACTGAAAACTCACTTTGAACAAAAGTTATGGCTGTTCTGTGTCGCAGGTCACAAATAGCGTTTTCTCAGCGAGAGAAGGCCAAAATGAACACTTCATGCAGAACTCCTGTATTTTGATGAAAACTCACTGAAATCAAGCTTTAACTTCAAGTTTATGCACCTTTCTATGCTTTCAGGTTGAAACTTGACTGAAAACTCACTTTGAACAAAAGTTATGGCTGTTCTGTGTCGCAGGTCACAAATAGCTTTTTTCTCAGCGAGAGAAAGCCAAAATGAACACTTCATGCAGAACTCCTGTATTTTGATGAAAACTCACTGAAATCAAGCTGTAACTTCAAGTTTATGCATCTTTCTATGCTTTCAGGTTGAAACTTGACTGAAAACTCACTTTGAACAAAAGTTATGGCATTTTTGTATCACAGGTCACAAATAGTGTTTTCTCGGCGAGAGAAGGCCAAAATGAACACTTCATGCAGAACTCCTGTATTTTGATGAAAACTCACTGAAATCAAGCTGTAACTTCAAGTTTATGCATCTTTCTATGCTTTCAGGTTGAAACTTGACAGAAAACTCACTTTGAACAAAAGTTATGGCATTTTTGTATCTCAGGTCACAAATAGTGTTTTCTCAGCGAGAGAAGGCCAAAATGAACACTTCATGCAGAACTCCTGTATTTTGATGAAAACTCACTGAAATCAAGCTGTAACTTCAAGTTTATGTATCTTTCTATGCTTTCAGGTTGAAACTTGACAGAAAACTCACTTTGAACAAAAGTTATGGCTGTTCTGTGTCGCAGGTCACAAATAGCGTTTTCTCAACGAGAGAAGGCCAAAATGAACACTTAATGCAGAACTCCTGTATTTTGATGAAAACTCACTGAAATCAAGCTGTAACTTCAAGTTTATGCATCTTTCTATGCTTTCAGGTTGAAACTTGACTGAAAACTCACTTTGAACAAAAGTTATGGCATTTTTGTATCACAGGTCACAAATAGTGTTTTCTCAGCGAGAGAAGGCAAAAATGAACACTTCATGCAGAACTCCTGTATTTTGATGAAAACTCACTGAAATCAAGCTGTAACTTCAAGTTTATGCATCTTTCTATGCTTTCAGGTTGAAACTTGACTGAAAACTCACTTTGAACAAAAGTTATGGCATTTTTGTGTCACAGGTCACAAATAGTGTTTTCTCAGCGAGAGAAGGCCAAAATGAACACTTCATGCAGAACTCCTGTATTTTGATGAAAACTCACTGAAATCAAGCTGTAACTTCAAGTTTATGCATCTTTCTATGCTTTCAGGTTGAAACTTGACTGAAAACTCACTTTGAACAAAAGTTATGGCATTTTTGTATCACAGGTCACAAATAGTGTTTTCTCAGCGAGAGAAGGCCAAAATGAACACTTCATGCAGAACTCCTATATTTTGATGAAAACTCACTTAAATCAAGCTGTAACTTCAAGTTTATGCATCTTTCTATGCTTTCAGGTTGAAACTTGACTGAAAACTCACTTTGAACAAAAGTTATGGCTGTTCTGTGTCGCAGGTCACAAATAGCGTTTTCTCAGCGAGAGAAGGCCAAAATGAACACTTCATGCAGAACTCCTGTATTTTGATGAAAACTCACTGAAATCAAGCTTTAACTTCAAGTTTATGCACCTTTCTATGCTTTCAGGTTGAAACTTGACTGAAAACTCACTTTGAACAAAAGTTATGGCTGTTCTGTGTCGCAGGTCACAAATAGCTTTTTTCTCAGCGAGAGAAAGCCAAAATGAACACTTCATGCAGAACTCCTGTATTTTGATGAAAACTCACTGAAATCAAGCTGTAACTTCAAGTTTATGCATCTTTCTATGCTTTCAGGTTGAAACTTGACTGAAAACTCACTTTGAACAAAAGTTATGGCATTTTTGTATCACAGGTCACAAATAGTGTTTTCTCGGCGAGAGAAGGCCAAAATGAACACTTCATGCAGAACTCCTGTATTTTGATGAAAACTCACTGAAATCAAGCTGTAACTTCAAGTTTATGCATCTTTCTATGCTTTCAGGTTGAAACTTGACAGAAAACTCACTTTGAACAAAAGTTATGGCATTTTTGTATCTCAGGTCACAAATAGTGTTTTCTCAGCGAGAGAAGGCCAAAATGAACACTTCATGCAGAACTCCTGTATTTTGATGAAAACTCACTGAAATCAAGCTGTAACTTCAAGTTTATGTATCTTTCTATGCTTTCAGGTTGAAACTTGACAGAAAACTCACTTTGAACAAAAGTTATGGCTGTTCTGTGTCGCAGGTCACAAATAGCGTTTTCTCAACGAGAGAAGGCCAAAATGAACACTTAATGCAGAACTCCTGTATTTTGATGAAAACTCACTGAAATCAAGCTGTAACTTCAAGTTTATGCATCTTTCTATGCTTTCAGGTTGAAACTTGACTGAAAACTCACTTTGAACAAAAGTTATGGCATTTTTGTATCACAGGTCACAAATAGTGTTTTCTCAGCGAGAGAAGGCAAAAATGAACACTTCATGCAGAACTCCTGTATTTTGATGAAAACTCACTGAAATCAAGCTGTAACTTCAAGTTTATGCATCTTTCTATGCTTTCAGGTTGAAACTTGACTGAAAACTCACTTTGAACAAAAGTTATGGCATTTTTGTGTCACAGGTCACAAATAGTGTTTTCTCAGCGAGAGAAGGCCAAAATGAACACTTCATGCAGAACTCCTGTATTTTGATGAAAACTCACTGAAATCAAGCTGTAACTTCAAGTTTATGCATCTTTCTATGCTTTCAGGTTGAAACTTGACTGAAAACTCACTTTGAACAAAAGTTATGGCATTTTTGTATCACAGGTCACAAATAGTGTTTTCTCAGCGAGAGAAGGCCAAAATGAACACTTCATGCAGAACTCCTATATTTTGATGAAAACTCACTTAAATCAAGCTGTAACTTCAAGTTTATGCATCTTTCTATGCTTTCAGGTTGAAACTTGACAAAAAACTCACTTTGAACAAAAGTTATGGCTGTTCTGTGTCGCAGGTCACAAATAGCGTTTTCTCAACGAGAGAAGGCCAAAATGAACACTTAATGCAGAACTCCTGTATTTTGATGAAAACTCACTGAAATCAAGCTGTAACTTCAAGTTTATGCATCTTTCTATGCTTTCAGGTTGAAACTTGACTGAAAACTCACTTTGAACAAAAGTTATGGCATTTTTGTATCACAGGTCACAAATAGTGTTTTCTCAGCGAGAGAAGGCCAAAATGAACACTTCATGCAGAACTCCTGTATTTTGATGAAAACTCACTGAAATCAAGCTGTAACTTCAAGTTTATGCATCTTTCTATGCTTTCAGGTTGAAACTTGACTGAAAACTCACTTTGAACAAAAGTTATGGCATTTTTGTATCACAGGTCACAAATAGTGTTTTCTCAGCGAGAGAAGGCCAAAATGAACACTTCATGCAGAACTCCTGTATTTTGATGAAAACTCACTGAAATCAAGCTGTAACTTCAAGTTTATGCATCTTTCTATGCTTTCAGGTTGAAACTTGACAGAAAACTCACTTTGAACAAAAGTTATGGCATTTTTGTATCACAGGTCACAAATAGTGTTTTCTCAGCGAGAGAAGGCCAAAATGAACACTTCATGCAGAACTCCTGTATTTTGATGAAAACTCACTGAAATCAAGCTGTAACTTCAAGTTTATGCATCTTTCTATGCTTTCAGGTTGAAACTTGACAGAAAACTCACTTTGAACAAAAGTTATGGCTGTTCTGTGTCGCAGGTCACAAATAGCGTTTTCTCAGCGAGAGAAGGCCAAAATGAACACTTCATGCAGAACTCCTGTATTTTGATGAAAACTCACTGAAATCAAGCTGTAACTTCAAGTTTATGCATCTTTCTATGCTTTCAGGTTGAAACTTGACTGAAAACTCACTTTGAACAAAAGTTATGGCATTTTTGTATCACAGGTCACAAATAGTGTTTTCTCAGCGAGAGAAGGCCAAAATGAACACTTCATGCAGAACTCCTGTATTTTGATGAAAACTCACTGAAATCAAGCTGTAACTTCAAGTTCATGCATCTTTCTATGCTTTCAGGTTGAAACTTGACTGAAAACTCACTTTGAACAAAAGTTATGGCATTTTTGTATCACAGGTCACAAATAGTGTTTTCTCAGCGAGAGAAGGCCAAAATGAACACTTCATGCAGAACTCCTGTATTTTGATGAAAACTCACTGAAATGAAGCTGTAACTTCAAGTTTATGCATCTTTCTATGCTTTCAGGTTGAAACTTGACAGAAAACTCACTTTGAACAAAAGTTATGGCTGTTCTGTGTCGCAGGTCACAAATAGCGTTTTCTCAACGAGAGAAGGCCAAAATGAACACTTAATGCAGAACTCCTGTATTTTGATGAAAACTCACTGAAATCAAGCTGTAACTTCAAGTTTATGCATCTTTCTATGCTTTCAGGTTGAAACTTGACTGAAAACTCACTTTGAACAAAAGTTATGGCATTTTTGTATCACAGGTCACAAATAGTGTTTTCTCAGCGAGAGAAGGCCAAAATGAACACTTCATGCAGAACTCCTGTATTTTGATGAAAACTCACTGAAATCAAGCTGTAACTTCAAGTTTATGCATCTTTCTATGCTTTCAGGTTGAAACTTGACAGAAAACTCACTTTGAACAAAAGTTATGGCTGTTCTGTGTCGCAGGTCACAAATAGTGTTTTCTCAGCGTGAGAAGGCCAAAATGAAAACTTCATGCAGAACTCCTGTATTTTGATGAAAACTCACTGAAATCAAGCTGTAACTTCAAGTTTATGCATCTTTCTATGCTTTCAGGTTGAAACTTGACTGAAAACTCACTTTGAACAAAAGTTATGGCATTTTTGTATCACAGGTCACAAATAGTGTTTTCTCAGCGAGAGAAGGCCAAAATGAACTCTTCATGCAGAACTCCTGTATTTTGATGAAAACACACTGAAATCAAGCTGTACCTTCAAGTTTATGCATCTTTCTATGCTTTCAGGTTGAAACTTGACTGAAAACTCACTTTGAACAAAAGTTATGGCATTTTTGTATCACAGGTCACAAATAGTGTTTTCTCAGCGAGAGAAGGCCAAAATGAGCACTTCATGCAGAACTCCTGTATTTTGATGAAAACTCACTGAAATAAAGCTGTAACTTCAAGTTTATGTATCTTTCTATGCTTTCAGGTTGAAACTTGACAGAAAACTCACTTTGAACAAAAGTTATGGCATTTTTGTATCACAGGTCACAAATAGTGTTTTCTCAGCGAGAGAAGGCCAAAATGAACTCTTCATGCAGAACTCCTGTATTTTGATGAAAACTCACTGAAATCAAGCTGTAACTTCAAGTTTATGCATCTTTCTATGCTTTCAGGTTGAAACTTGACTGAAAACTCACTTTGAACAAAAGTTATGGCATTTTTGTATCACAGGTCACAAATAGTGTTTTCTCAGCGAGAGAAGGCCAAAATGAACACTTCATGCAGAACTCCTGTATTTTGATGAAAACTCACTGAAATAAAGCTGTAACTTCAAGTTTATGCATCTTTCTATGCTTTCAGGTTGAAACTTGACAGAAAACTCACTTTGAACAAAAGTTATGGCTGTTCTGTTTCGCAGGTCACAAATAGCGTTTTCTCAGCGAGAGAAGGCCAAAATGAACACTTCATGCAGAACTCCTGTATTTTGATGAAAACTCACTGAAATCAAGCTGTAACTTCAAGTTTATGCATCTTTCTATGCTTTCAGGTTGAAACTTGAGCGAAAATTCACTTTGAACAAAAGTTATGGCTATTCTGTGTCGCAGGTCACAAATAGCGTTTTCTCAGCGAGAGAAGGCCAAAATGAACACTTCATGCAGAACTCCTGTATTTTGATGAAAACTCACTGAAATCAAGCTGTAACTTCAAGTTTATGCATCTTTCTATGCTTTCAGGTTGAAACTTGACTGAAAACTCACTTTGAACAAAAGTTATGGCATTTTTGTATCACAGGTCACAAATAGTGTTTTCTCAGCGAGAGAAGGCCAAAATGAACACTTCATGCAGAACTCCTGTATTTTGATGAAAACTCACTGAAATCAAGCTGTAACTTCAAGTTTATGCATCTTTCTATGCTTTCAGGTTGAAACTTGACTGAAAACTCACGTTGAACAAAAGTTATGGCATTTTTGTATCACAGGTCACTAATAGTGTTTTCTCAGCGAGAGAAGGCAAAAATGAACACTTCATGCAGAACTCCTGTATTTTGATGAAAACTCACTGAAATCAAGCTGTAACTTCAAGTTTATGCATCTTTCTATGCTTTCAGGTTGAAACTTGACTGAAAACTCACTTTGAACAAAAGTTATGGCATTTTTGTATCACAGGTCACAAATAGTGTTTTCTCAGCGAGAGAAGGCCAAAATGAACACTTCATGCAGAACTCCTGTATTTTGATGAAAACTCACTGAAATCAAGCTGTAACTTCAAGTTTATGCATCTTTCTATGCTTTCAGGTTGAAACTTGACTGAAAACTCACTTTGAACAAAAGTTATGGCATTTTTGTATCACAGGTCACAAATAGTGTTTTCTCAGCGAGAGAAGGCCAAAATGAACACTTCATGCAGAACTCCTGTATTTTGATGAAAACTCACTGAAATCAAGCTGTAACTTCAAGTTTATGCATCTTTCTATGCTTTCAGGTTGAAACTTGACTGAAAACTCACTTTGAACAAAAGTTATGGCATTTTTGTATCACAGGTCACAAATAGTGTTTTCTCAGCGAGAGAAGGCCAAAATGAACACTTCATGCAGAACTCCTGTATTTTGATGAAAACTCACTGAAATCAAGCTGTAACTTCAAGTTTATGCATCTTTCTATGCTTTCAGGTTGAAACTTGACTGAAAACTCACTTTGAACAAAAGTTATGGCATTTTTGTATCACAGGTCACAAATAGTGTTTTCTCAGCGAGAGAAGGCCAAAGTGAACACTTCATGCAGAACTCCTATATTTTGATGAAAACTCACTGAAATCAAACTGTAACTTCAAGTTTATGCATCTTTCTATGCTTTCAGGTTGAAACTTGACAGAAAACTCACTTTGAACAAAAGTTATGGCTTTTCTGTGTCGCAGGTCACAAATAGCGTTTTCTCAGTGAGAGAAGGCCAAAATGAACACTTCATGCAGAACTCCTGTATTTTGATGAAAACTCACTGAAATCAAGCTGTAACTTCAAGTTTATGCATCTTTCTATGCTTTCAGGTTGAAACTTGACTGAAAACTCACTTTGAACAAAAGTAATGGCATTTTTGTATCACAGGTCACAAATAGTGTTTTCTCAGCGAGAGAAGGCCAAAATGAACACTTCATGCAGAACTCCTGTATTTTGATGAAAACTCACTGAAATCAAGCTGTAACTTCAAGTTTATGCATCTTTCTATGCTTTCAGGTTGAAACTTGACTGAAAACTCACGTTGAACAAAAGTTATGGCATTTTTGTATCACAGGTCACAAATAGTGTTTTCTCAGCGAGAGAAGGCCAAAATGAACTCTTCATGCAGAACTCCTGTATTTTGATGAAAACTCACTGAAATCAAGCTGTACCTTCAAGTTTATGCATCTTTCTATGCTTTCAGGTTGAAACTTGACAGAAAACTCACTTTGAACAAAAGTTATGGCTGTTCTGTTTCGCAGGTCACAAATAGCGTTTTCTCAGCGAGAGAAGGCCAAAATGAACACTTCATGCAGAACTCCTGTATTTTGATGAAAACTCACTGAAATCAAGCTGTAACTTCAAGTTTATGCATCTTTCTATGCTTTCAGGTTGAAACTTGACTGAAAACTCACTTTGAACAAAAGTTATGGCTGATCTGTTTCACAGGTCACAAATAGTGTTTTCTCGGCGAGAGAAGGCCAAAATGAACACTTCATGCAGAACTCCTGTATTTTGATGAAAACTCACTGAAATCAAGCTGTAACTTCAAGTTTATGCATCTTTCTATGCTTTCAGGTTGAAACTTGAAAGAAAACTCACTTTGAACAAAAGTTATGGCTGTTCTGTTTCGCAGGTCACAAATAGCGTTTTCTCAGCGAGAGAAGGCCAAAATGAACACTTCATGCAGAACTCCTGTATTTTGATGAAAACTCACTGAAATCAAGCTGTAACTTCAAGTTTATGCATCTTTCTATGCTTTCAGGTTGAAACTTGACAGAAAACTCACTTTGAACAAAAGTTATGGCTGTTCTGTGTCGCAGGTCACAAATAGCGTTTTCTCAACGAGAGAAGGCCAAAATGAACACTTAATGCAGAACTCCTGTATTTTGATGAAAACTCACTGAAATCAAGCTGTAACTTCAAGTTTATGCATCTTTCTATGCTTTCAGGTTGAAACTTGACTGAAAACTCACTTTGAACAAAAGCTATGGCATTTTTGTATCACAGGTCACAAATAGTGTTTTCTCAGCGAGAGAAGGCCAAAATGAACACTTCATGCAGAACTCCTGTATTTTGATGAAAACTCACTGAAATCAAGCTGTAACTTCAAGTTTATGCATCTTTCTATGCTTTCAGGTTCAAACTTGACTGAAAACTCACTTTGAACAAAAGTTATGGCATTTTTGTATCACAGGTCACAAATACTGTTTTCTCAGCGATAGAAGGCCAAAATGAACACTTCATGCAGAACTCCTGTATTTTGATGAAAACTCACTGAAATCAAGCTGTAACTTCAAGTTTATGCATCTTTCTATGCTTTCAGGTTGAAACTTGACAGAAAACTCACTTTGAACAAAAGTTATGGCATTTTTGTATCACAGGTCACAAATAGTGTTTTCTCAGCGAGAGAAGGCCAAAATGAACACTTCATGCAGAACTCCTGTATTTTGATGAAAACTCACTGAAATCAAGCTGTAACTTCAAGTTTATGCATCTTTCTATGCTTTCAGGTTGAAACTTGACAGAAAACTCACTTTGAACAAAAGTTATGGCTGTTCTGTGTCGCAGGTCACAAATAGCGTTTTCTCAGCGAGAGAAGGCCAAAATGAACACTTCATGCAGAACTCCTGTATTTTGATGAAAACTCACTGAAATCAAGCTGTAACTTCAAGTTTATGCATCTTTCTATGCTTTCAGGTTGAAACTTGACTGAAAACTCACTTTGAACAAAAGTTATGGCATTTTTGTATCACAGGTCACAAATAGTGTTTTCTCAGCGAGAGAAGGCCAAAATGAACACTTCATGCAGAACTCCTGTATTTTGATGAAAACTCACTGAAATCAAGCTGAAACTTCAAGTTTATGCATCTTTCTATGCTTTCAGGTTGAAACTTGACTGAAAACTCACTTTGAACAAAAGTTATGGCATTTTTGTATCACAGGTCACAAATAGTGTTTTCTCAGCGAGAGAAGGCCAAAATGAACACTTCATGCAGAACTCCTGTATTTTGATGAAAACTCACTGAAATCAAGCTGTAACTTCAAGTTTATGCATCTTTCTATGCTTTCAGGTTGAAACTTGACAGAAAACTCACTTTGAACAAAAGTTATGGCTGTTCTGTTTCGCAGGTCACAAATAGCGTTTTCTCAGCGAGAGAAGGCCAAAATTAACACTTCATGCAGAACTCCTGTATTTTGATGAAAACTCACTGAAATCAAGCTGTAACTTCAAGTTTATGCATCTTTCTATGCTTTCAGGTTGAAACTTGACTGAAAACTCACTTTGAACAAAAGTTATGGCATTTTTGTATCACAGGTCACAAATAGTGTTTTCTCAGCGAGAGAAGGCCAAAATGAACACTTCATGCAGAACTCCTGTATTTTGATGAAAACTCACTGAAATCAAGCTGTAACTTCAAGTTTATGCATCTTTCTATGCTTTCAGGTTGAAACTTGACTGAAAACTCACTTTGAACAAAAGTTATGGCATTTTTGTATCACAGGTCACAAATAGTGTTTTCTCAGCGAGAGAAGGCCAAAATGAACACTTCATGCAGAACTCCTGTATTTTGATGAAAACTCACTGAAATCAAGCTGTAACTTCAAGTTTATGCATCTTTCTATGCTTTCAGGTTGAAACTTGACTGAAAACTCACTTTGAACAAAAGTTATGGCATTTTTGTATCACAGGTCACAAATAGTGTTTTCTCAGCGAGAGAAGGCCAAAATGAACACTTCATGCAGAACTCCTGTATTTTGATGAAAACTCACTGAAATCAAGCTGTAACTTCAAGTTTATGCATCTTTCTATGCTTTCAGGTTGAAACTTGACTGAAAACTCACTTTGAACAAAAGTTATGGCATTTTTGTATCACAGGTCACAAATAGTGTTTTCTCAGCGAGAGAAGGCCAAAATGAACACTTCATGCAGAACTCCTGTATTTTGATGAAAACACACTGAAATCAAGCTGTACCTTCAAGTTTATGCATCTTTCTATGCTTTCAGGTTGAAACTTGACTGAAAACTCACTTTGAACAAAAGTTATGGCATTTTTGTATCACAGGTCACAAATAGTGTTTTCTCAGCGAGAGAAGGCCAAAATGAACACTTCATGCAGAACTCCTGTATTTTGATGAAAACTCACTGAAATCAAGCTGTAACTTCAAGTTTATGCATCTTTCTATGCTTTCAGGTTGAAACTTGACAGAAAACTCACTTTGAACAAAAGTTATGGCTGTTCTGTTTCGCAGGTCAAAAATAGCGTTTTCTCAGCGAGAGAAGGCCAAAATGAACACTTCATGCAGAACTCCGGTATTTTGATGAAAACTCACTGAAATCAAGCTGTAACTTCAAGTTTATGCATCTTTCTATGCTTTCAGGTTGAAACTTGACTGAAAACTCACTTTGAAAAAAAGTTATCGCATTTTTGTATCATAGCTCACAAATAGTGTTTTCTCAGCGAGAGAAGGCCAAAATGAACACTTCATGCAGAACTCCTGTATTTTGATGAAAACTCACTGAAATCAAGCTGTAACTTCAAGTTTATGCATCTTTCTATGCTTTCAGGTAGAAACTTGACTGAAAACTCACTTTGAAAAAAAGTTATGGCATTTTTGTATCACAGGTCACAAATAGTGTTTTCTCAGCGAGAGAAGGCCAAAATGAACTCTTCATGCAGAACTCCTGTATTTTGATGAAAACACACTGAAATCAAGCTGTACCTTCAAGTTTATGCATCTTTCTATGCTTTCAGGTTGAAACTTGACTGAAAACTCACTTTGAACAAAAGTTATGGCATTTTTGTATCACAGGTCACAAATAGTGTTTTCTCAGCGAGAGAAGGCCAAAATGAACACTTCATGCAGAACTCCTGTATTTTGATGAAAACTCACTGAAATCAAGCTGTAACTTCAAGTTTATGCATCTTTCTATGCTTTCATGTTGAAACTTGACTGAAAACTCACTTTGAACAAAAGTTATGGCATTTTTGTATCACAGGTCACAAATAGTTTTCTCAACGAGAGAAGGCCAAAATTAACACTTCATGCAGAACTCCTGTATTTTGATGAAAACTCACTGAAATCAAGCTGTAACTTCAAGTTTATGCATCTTTCTATGCTTTCAGGTTGAAACTTGACTGAAAACTCACTTTGAACAAAAGTTATGGCATTTTTGTATCACAGGTCACAAATAGTGTTTTCTCAGCGAGAGAAGGCCAAAATGAACACTTCATGCAGAACTCCTATATTTTGATGAAAACTCACTGAAATCAAGCTGTAACTTCAAGTTTATGCATCTTTCTATGCTTTCAGGTTGAAACTTGACAGAAAACTCACTTTGAACAAAAGTTATGGCTGTTCTGTGTCGCAGGTCACAAATAGCGTTTTCTCAGCGAGAGAAGGCCAAAATGAACACTTCATGCAGAACTCCTGTATTTTGATGAAAACTCACTGAAATCAAGCTGTAACTTCAAGTTTATGCATCTTTCTATGCTTTCAGGTTGAAACTTGACAGAAAACTCACTTTGAACAAAAGTTATGGCTGTTCTGTGTCGCAGGTCACAAATAGTGTTTTCTCAGCGAGAGAAGGCCAAAATGAACACTTCATGCAGAACTCCTGTATTTTGATGAAAACTCACTGAAATCAAGCTGTAACTTCAAGTTTATGCATCTTTCTATGCTTTCAGGTTGAAACTTGACAGAAAACTCACTTTGAACAAAAGTTATGGCTGTTCTGTTTCGCAGGTCTCAATTAGCGTTTTCTCAGCGAGAGAAGGCCAAAATGAACACTTCATGCAGAACTCCTGTATTTTGATGAAAACTCACTGAAATCAAGCTGTAACTTCAAGTTTATGCATCTTTCTATGCTTTCAGGTTGAAACTTGACAGAAAACTCACTTTGAACAAAAGTTATGGCTGTTCTGTGTCGCAGGTCACAAATAGCGTTTTCTCAGCGAGAGAAGGCCAAAATGAACACTTCATGCAGAACTCCTGTATTTTGATGAAAACTCACTGAAATCAAGCTGTAACTTCAAGTTTATGCATCTTTCTATGCTTTCATGTTGAAACTTGACTGAAAACTCACTTTGAACAAAAGTTATGGCATTTTTGTATCACAGGTCACAAATAGTTTTCTCAGCGAGAGAAGGCCAAAATGAACACTTCATGCAGAACTCCTGTATTTTGATGAAAACTCACTGAAATCAAGCTGTAACTTCAAGTTTATGCATCTTTCTATGCTTTCAGGTTGAAACTTGACTGAAAACTCACTTTGAACAAAAGTTATGGCATTTTTGTATCACAGGTCACAAATAGTGTTTTCTCAGCGAGAGAAGGCCAAAATGAACACTTCATGCAGAACTCCTGTATTTTGATGAAAACTCACTGAAATCAAGCTGTAACTTCAAGTTTATGCATCTTTCTATGCTTTCAGGTTGAAACTTGACTGAAAACTCACTTTGAACAAAAGTTATGGCATTTTTGTATCACAGGTCACAAATAGTGTTTTCTCAGCGAGAGAAGGCCAAAATGAACACTTCATGCAGAACTCCTATATTTTGATGAAAACTCACTGAAATCAAGCTGTAACTTCAAGTTTATGCATCTTTCTATGCTTTCAGGTTGAAACTTGACAGAAAACTCACTTTGAACAAAAGTTATGGCTGTTCTGTGTCGCAGGTCACAAATAGCGTTTTCTCAGCGAGAGAAGGCCAAAATGAACACTTCATGCAGAACTCCTGTATTTTGATGAAAACTCACTGAAATCAAGCTGTAACTTCAAGTTTATGCATCTTTCTATGCTTTCAGGTTGAAACTTGACTGAAAACTCACTTTGAACAAAAGTAATGGCATTTTTGTATCACAGGTCACAAATAGTGTTTTCTCAGCGAGAGAAGGCCAAAATGAACACTTCATGCAGAACTCCTGTATTTTGATGAAAACTCACTGAAATCAAGCTGTAACTTCAAGTTTATGCATCTTTCTATGCTTTCAGGTTGAAACTTGACTGAAAACTCACGTTGAACAAAAGTTATGGCATTTTTGTATCACAGGTCACAAATAGTGTTTTCTCAGCGAGAGAAGGCCAAAATGAACTCTTCATGCAGAACTCCTGTATTTTGATGAAAACTCACTGAAATCAAGCTGTACCTTCAAGTTTATGCATCTTTCTATGCTTTCAGGTTGAAACTTGACAGAAAACTCACTTTGAACAAAAGTTATGGCTGTTCTGTTTCGCAGGTCACAAATAGCGTTTTCTCAGCGAGAGAAGGCCAAAATGAACACTTCATGCAGAACTCCTGTATTTTGATGAAAACTCACTGAAATCAAGCTGTAACTTCAAGTTTATGCATCTTTCTATGCTTTCAGGTTGAAACTTGACTGAAAACTCACTTTGAACAAAAGTTATGGCTGATCTGTTTCACAGGTCACAAATAGTGTTTTCTCGGCGAGAGAAGGCCAAAATGAACACTTCATGCAGAACTCCTGTATTTTGATGAAAACTCACTGAAATCAAGCTGTAACTTCAAGTTTATGCATCTTTCTATGCTTTCAGGTTGAAACTTGACTGAAAACTCACTTTGAACAAAAGTTATGGCTGTTCTGTTTCTCAGGTCACAAATAGTGTTTTCTCAGCGAGAGAAGGCCAAAATGAACACTTCATGCAGAACTCCTGTATTTTGATGAAAACTCACTGAAATCAAGCTGTAACTTCAAGTTTATATATCGTTCTATGCTTTCAGGTTGAAACTTGACAGAAAACTCACTTTGAACAAAAGTTATGGCTGTTCTGTGTCGCAGGTCACAAATAGCGTTTTCTCAACGAGAGAAGGCCAAAATGAACACTTAATGCAGAACTCCTGTATTTTGATGAAAACTCACTGAAATCAAGCTGTAACTTCAAGTTTATGCATCTTTCTATGCTTTCAGGTTGAAACTTGACTGAAAACTCACTTTGAACAAAAGTTATGGCATTTTTGTATCACAGGTCACAAATAGTGTTTTCTCAGCGAGAGAAGGCCAAAATGAACACTTCATGCAGAACTCCTGTATTTTGATGAAAACTCACTGAAATCAAGCTGTAACTTCAAGTTTATGCATCTTTCTATGCTTTCAGGTTGAAACTTGACTGAAAACTCACTTTGAACAAAAGTTATGGCATTTTTGTATCACAGGTCACAAATAGTGTTTTCTCAGCGAGAGAAGGCCAAAATGAACACTTCATGCAGAACTCCTGTATTTTGATGAAAACTCACTGAAATCAAGCTGTAACTTCAAGTTTATGCATCTTTCTATGCTTTCAGGTTGAAACTTGACAGAAAACTCACTTTGAACAAAAGTTATGGCATTTTTGTATCACAGGTCACAAATAGTGTTTTCTCAGCGAGAGAAGGCCAAAATGAACACTTCATGCAGAACTCCTGTATTTTGATGAAAACTCACTGAAATCAAGCTGTAACTTCAAGTTTATGCATCTTTCTATGCTTTCAGGTTGAAACTTGACAGAAAACTCACTTTGAAAAAAAGTTATGGCTGTTCTGTGTCGCAGGTCACAAATAGCGTTTTCTCAGCGAGAGAAGGCCAAAATGAACACTTCATGCAGAACTCCTGTATTTTGATGAAAACTCACTGAAATCAAGCTGTAACTTCAAGTTTATGCATCTTTCTATGCTTTCAGGTTGAAACTTGACTGAAAACTCACTTTGAACAAAAGTTATGGCATTTTTGTATCACAGGTCACAAATAGTGTTTTCTCAGCGAGAGAAGGCCAAAATGAACACTTCATGCAGAACTCCTGTATTTTGATGAAAACTCACTGAAATCAAGCTGAAACTTCAAGTTTATGCATCTTTCTATGCTTTCAGGTTGAAACTTGACTGAAAACTCACTTTGAACAAAAGTTATGGCATTTTTGTATCACAGGTCACAAATAGTGTTTTCTCAGCGAGAGAAGGCCAAAATGAACACTTCATGCAGAACTCCTGTATTTTGATGAAAACTCACTGAAATCAAGCTGTAACTTCAAGTTTATGCATCTTTCTATGCTTTCAGGTTGAAACTTGACAGAAAACTCACTTTGAACAAAAGTTATGGCTGTTCTGTTTCGCAGGTCACAAATAGCGTTTTCTCAGCGAGAGAAGGCCAAAATTAACACTTCATGCAGAACTCCTGTATTTTGATGAAAACTCACTGAAATCAAGCTGTAACTTCAAGTTTATGCATCTTTCTATGCTTTCAGGTTGAAACTTGACTGAAAACTCACTTTGAACAAAAGTTATGGCATTTTTGTATCACAGGTCACAAATAGTGTTTTCTCAGCGAGAGAAGGCCAAAATGAACACTTCATGCAGAACTCCTGTATTTTGATGAAAACTCACTGAAATCAAGCTGTAACTTCAAGTTTATGCATCTTTCTATGCTTTCAGGTTGAAACTTGACTGAAAACTCACTTTGAACAAAAGTTATGGCATTTTTGTATCACAGGTCACAAATAGTGTTTTCTCAGCGAGAGAAGGCCAAAATGAACACTTCATGCAGAACTCCTGTATTTTGATGAAAACTCACTGAAATCAAGCTGTAACTTCAAGTTTATGCATCTTTCTATGCTTTCAGGTTGAAACTTGACTGAAAACTCACTTTGAACAAAAGTTAAGGCATTTTTGTATCACAGGTCACAAATAGTGTTTTCTCAGCGAGAGAAGGCCAAAATGAACACTTCATGCAGAACTCCTGTATTTTGATGAAAACTCACTGAAATCAAGCTGTAACTTCAAGTTTATGCATCTTTCTATGCTTTCAGGTTGAAACTTGACTGAAAACTCACTTTGAACAAAAGTTATGGCATTTTTGTATCACAGGTCACAAATAGTGTTTTCTCAGCGAGAGAAGGCCAAAATGAACTCTTCATGCAGAACTCCTGTATTTTGATGAAAACACACTGAAATCAAGCTGTACCTTCAAGTTTATGCATCTTTCTATGCTTTCAGGTTGAAACTTGACTGAAAACTCACTTTGAACAAAAGTTATGGCATTTTTGTATCACAGATCACAAATAGTGTTTTCTCAGCGAGAGAAGGCCAAAATGAACACTTCATGCAGAACTCCTGTATTTTGATGAAAACTCACTGAAATCAAGCTGTAACTTCAAGTTTATGCATCTTTCTATGCTTTCAGGTTGAAACTTGACAGAAAACTCACTTTGAACAAAAGTTATGGCTGTTCTGTTTCGCAGGTCACAAATAGCGTTTTCTCAGCGAGAGAAGGCCAAATTTAACACTTCATGCAGAACTACTGTATTTTGATGAAAACTCACTGAAATCAAGCTGTAACTTCAAGTTTATGCATCTTTCTATGCTTTCAGGTTGAAACTTGACTGAAAACTCACTTTGAACAAAAGTTATGGCATTTTTGTATCACAGGTCACAAATAGTGTTTTCTCAGCGAGAGAAGGCCAAAATGAACACTTCATGCAGAACTCCTGTATTTTGATGAAAACTCACTGAAATCAAGCTGTTACTTCAAGTTTATGCATCTTTCTATGCTTTCAGGTTGAAACTTGACAGAAAACTCACTTTGAACAAAAGTTATGGCTGTTCTGTTTCGCAGGTCAAAAATAGCGTTTTCTCAGCGAGAGAAGGCCAAAATGAACACTTCATGCAGAACTCCTGTATTTTGATGAAAACTCACTGAAATCAAGCTGTAACTTCAAGTTTATGCATCTTTCTATGCTGTCAGGTTGAAACTTGACTGAAAACTCACTTTGAACAAAAGTTATGGCATTTTTGTATCACAGGTCACAAATAGTGTTTTCTCAGCGAGAGAAGGCCAAAATGAACACTTCATGCAGAACTCCTGTATTTTGATGAAAACTCACTGAAATCAAGCTGTAACTTCAAGTTTATGCATCTTTCTATGCTTTCAGGTTGAAACTTGACTGAAAACTCAATTTGAACAAAAGTTATGGCATTTTTGTATCACAGGTCACAAATAGTGTTTTCTCAGCGAGAGAAGGCCAAAATGAACACTTCATGCAGAACTCCTGTATTTTGATGAAAACTCACTGAAATCAAGCTGTAACTTCAAGTTTATGCATCTTTCTATGCTTTCAGGTTGAAACTTGACTGAAAACTCACTTTGAACAAAAGTTATGGCATTTTTGTATCACAGGTCACAAATAGTGTTTTCTCAGCGAGAGAAGGCCAAAATGAACACTTCATGCAGAACTCCTGTATTTTGATGAAAACTCACTGAAATCAAGCTGTAACTTCAAGTTTATGCATCTTTCTATGCTTTCAGGTAGAAACTTGACTGAAAACTCACTTTGAACAAAAGTTATGGCATTTTTGTATCACAGGTCACAAATAGTGTTTTTTCAGCGAGAGAAGGCCAAAATGAACTCTTCATGCAGAACTCCTGTATTTTGATGAAAACACACTGAAATCAAGCTGTACCTTCAAGTTTATGCATCTTTCTATGCTTTCAGGTTGAAACTTGACTGAAAACTCACTTTGAACAAAAGTTATGGCATTTTTGTATCACAGGTCACAAATAGTGTTTTCTCAGCAAGAGAAGGCCAAAATTAACACTTCATGCAGAACTCCTGTATTTTGATGAAAACTCACTGAAATCAAGCTGTAACTTCAAGTTTATGCATCTTTCTATGCTTTCATGTTGAAACTTGACTGAAAACTCACTTTGAACAAAAGTTATGGCATTTTTGTATCACAGGTCACAAATAGTTTTCTCAGCGAGAGAAGGCCAAAATGAACACTTCATGCAGAACTCCTGTATTTTGATGAAAACTCACTGAAATCAAGCTGTAACTTCAAGTTTATGCATCTTTCTATGCTTTCAGGTTGAAACTTGACTGAAAACTCACTTTGAACAAAAGTTATGGCATTTTTGTATCACAGGTCACAAATAGTGTTTTCTCAGCGAGAGAAGGCCAAAATGAACACTTCATGCAGAACTCCTGTATTTTAATGAAAACTCACTGAAATCAAGCTGTTACTTCAAGTTTATGCATCTTTCTATGCTTTCAGGTTGAAACTTGACAGAAAACTCACTTTGAACAAAAGTTATGGCTGTTCTGTTTCGCAGGTCAAAAATAGTGTTTTCTCAGCGAGAGAAGGCCAAAATGAACTCTTCATGCAGAACTCCTGTATTTTGATGAAAACTCACTGAAATCAAGCTGTAACTTCAAGTTTATGCATCTTTCTATGCTTTCAGGTTGAAACTTGACTGAAAACTCACTTTGAACAAAAGTTATGGCATTTTTGTATCACAGGTCACAAATAGTGTTTTCTCAGCGAGAGAAGGCCAAAATGAACACTTCATGCAGAACTCCTGTATTTTGATGAAAACTCACTGAAATCAAGCTGTAACTTCAAGTTTATGCATCTTTCTATGCTTTCAGGTTGAAACTTGACAGAAAACTCACTTTGAACAAAAGTTATGGCTGTTCTGTTTCGCAGGTCACAAATAGCGTTTTCTCAGCGAGAGAAGGCCAAAATGAACACTTCATGCAGAACTCCTGTATTTTGATGAAAACTCACTGAAATCAAGCTGTAACTTCAAGTTTATGCATCTTTCTATGCTTTCAGGTTGAAACTTGAGAGAAAATTCACTTTGAACAAAAGTTATGGCTATTCTGTGTCGCAGGTCACAAATAGCGTTTTCTCAGCGAGAGAAGGCCAAAATGAACACTTCATGCAGAACTCCTGTATTTTGATGAAAACTCACTGAAATCAAGCTGTAACTTCAAGTTTATGCATCTTTCTATGCTTTCAGGTTGAAACTTGACTGAAAACTCACTTTGAACAAAAGTTATGGCATTTTTGTATCACAGGTCACAAATAGTGTTTTCTCAGCGAGAGAAGGCCAAAATGAACACTTCATGCAGAACTCCTGTATTTTGATGAAAACTCACTGAAATCAAGCTGTAACTTCAAGTTTATGCATCTTTCTATGCTTTCAGGTTGAAACTTGACTGAAAACTCACGTTGAACAAAAGTTATGGCATTTTTGTATCACAGGTCACTAATAGTGTTTTCTCAGCGAGAGAAGGCAAAAATGAACACTTCATGCAGAACTCCTGTATTTTGATGAAAACTCACTGAAATCAAGCTGTAACTTCAAGTTTATGCATCTTTCTATGCTTTCAGGTTGAAACTTGACTGAAAACTCACTTTGAACAAAAGTTATGGCATTTTTGTATCACAGGTCACAAATAGTGTTTTCTCAGCGAGAGAAGGCCAAAATGAACACTTCATGCAGAACTCCTGTATTTTGATGAAAACTCACTGAAATCAAGCTGTAACTTCAAGTTTATGCATCTTTCTATGCTTTCAGGTTGAAACTTGACTGAAAACTCACTTTGAACAAAAGTTATGGCATTTTTGTATCACAGGTCACAAATAGTGTTTTCTCAGCGAGAGAAGGCCAAAATGAACACTTCATGCAGAACTCCTGTATTTTGATGAAAACTCACTGAAATCAAGCTGTAACTTCAAGTTTATGCATCTTTCTATGCTTTCAGGTTGAAACTTGACTGAAAACTCAATTTGAACAAAAGTTATGGCATTTTTGTATCACAGGTCACAAATAGTGTTTTCTCAGCGAGAGAAGGCCAAAATGAACACTTCATGCAGAACTCCTGTATTTTGATGAAAACTCACTGAAATCAAGCTGTAACTTCAAGTTTATGCATCTTTCTATGCTTTCAGGTTGAAACTTGACTGAAAACTCACTTTGAACAAAAGTTATGGCATTTTTGTATCACAGGTCACAAATAGTGTTTTCTCAGCGAGAGAAGGCCAAAATGAACACTTCATGCAGAACTCCTGTATTTTGATGAAAACTCACTGAAATCAAGCTGTAACTTCAAGTTTATGCATCTTTCTATGCTTTCAGGTAGAAACTTGACTGAAAACTCACTTTGAACAAAAGTTATGGCATTTTTGTATCACAGGTCACAAATAGTGTTTTTTCAGCGAGAGAAGGCCAAAATGAACTCTTCATGCAGAACTCCTGTATTTTGATGAAAACACACTGAAATCAAGCTGTACCTTCAAGTTTATGCATCTTTCTATGCTTTCAGGTTGAAACTTGACTGAAAACTCACTTTGAACAAAAGTTATGGCATTTTTGTATCACAGGTCACAAATAGTGTTTTCTCAGCAAGAGAAGGCCAAAATTAACACTTCATGCAGAACTCCTGTATTTTGATGAAAACTCACTGAAATCAAGCTGTAACTTCAAGTTTATGCATCTTTCTATGCTTTCATGTTGAAACTTGACTGAAAACTCACTTTGAACAAAAGTTATGGCATTTTTGTATCACAGGTCACAAATAGTTTTCTCAGCGAGAGAAGGCCAAAATGAACACTTCATGCAGAACTCCTGTATTTTGATGAAAACTCACTGAAATCAAGCTGTAACTTCAAGTTTATGCATCTTTCTATGCTTTCAGGTTGAAACTTGACTGAAAACTCACTTTGAACAAAAGTTATGGCATTTTTGTATCACAGGTCACAAATAGTGTTTTCTCAGCGAGAGAAGGCCAAAATGAACACTTCATGCAGAACTCCTGTATTTTAATGAAAACTCACTGAAATCAAGCTGTTACTTCAAGTTTATGCATCTTTCTATGCTTTCAGGTTGAAACTTGACAGAAAACTCACTTTGAACAAAAGTTATGGCTGTTCTGTTTCGCAGGTCAAAAATAGCGTTTTCTCAGCGAGAGAAGGCCAAAATGAACAGTTCATGCAGAACTCCTGTATTTTGATGAAAACTCACTGAAATCAAGCTGTAACTTCAAGTTTATGCATCTTTCTATGCTGTCAGGTTGAAATTTGACTGAAAACTCACTTTGAACAAAAGTTATGGCATTTTTGTATCACAGGTCACAAATAGTGTTTTCTCAGCGAGAGAAGGCCAAAATGAACACTTCATGCAGAACTCCTGTATTTTGATGAAAACTCACTGAAATCAAGCTGTAACTTCAAGTTTATGCATCTTTCTATGCTTTCAGGTTGAAACTTGACTAAAAACTCACTTTGAACAAAAGTTATGGCATTTTTGTATCACAGGTCACAAATAGTGTTTTCTCAGCGAGAGAAGGCCAAAATGAACACTTCATGCAGAACTCCTGTATTTTGATGAAAACTCACTGAAATCAAGCTGTAACTTCAAGTTTATGCATCTTTCTATGCTTTCAGGTTGAAACTTGACTGAAAACTCACTTTGAACAAAAGTTATGGCATTTTTGTATCACAGGTCACAAATAGTGTTTTCTCAGCGAGAGAAGGCCAAAATGAACACTTCATGCAGAACTCCTGTATTTTGATGAAAACTCACTGAAATCAAGCTGTAACTTCAAGTTTATGCATCTTTCTATGCTTTCAGGTAGAAACTTGACTGAAAACTCACTTTGAACAAAAGTTATGGCATTTTTGTATCACAGGTCACAAATAGTGTTTTTTCAGCGAGAGAAGGCCAAAATGAACTCTTCATGCAGAACTCCTGTATTTTGATGAAAACACACTGAAATCAAGCTGTACCTTCAAGTTTATGCATCTTTCTATGCTTTCAGGTTGAAACTTGACTGAAAACTCACTTTGAACAAAAGTTATGGCATTTTTGTATCACAGGTCACAAATAGTGTTTTCTCAGCAAGAGAAGGCCAAAATTAACACTTCATGCAGAACTCCTGTATTTTGATGAAAACTCACTGAAATCAAGCTGTAACTTCAAGTTTATGCATCTTTCTATGCTGTCAGGTTGAAACTTGACTGAAAACTCACTTTGAACAAAAGTTATGGCATTTTTGTATCACAGGTCACAAATAGTGTTTTCTCAGCGAGAGAAGGCCAAAATGAACACTTCATGCAGAACTCCTGTATTTTGATGAAAACTCACTGAAATCAAGCTGTAACTTCAAGTTTATGCATCTTTCTATGCTTTCAGGTTGAAACTTGACTAAAAACTCACTTTGAACAAAAGTTATGGCATTTTTGTATCACAGGTCACAAATAGTGTTTTCTCAGCGAGAGAAGGCCAAAATGAACACTTCATGCAGAACTCCTGTATTTTGATGAAAACTCACTGAAATCAAGCTGTAACTTCAAGTTTATGCATCTTTCTATGCTTTCAGGTTGAAACTTGACTGAAAACTCACTTTGAACAAAAGTTATGGCATTTTTGTATCACAGGTCACAAATAGTGTTTTCTCAGCGAGAGAAGGCCAAAATGAACACTTCATGCAGAACTCCTGTATTTTGATGAAAACTCACTGAAATCAAGCTGTAACTTCAAGTTTATGCATCTTTCTATGCTTTCAGGTTGAAACTTGACTGAAAACTCACTTTGAACAAAAGTTATGGCATTTTTGTATCATAGCTCACAAATAGTGTTTTCTCAGCGAGAGAAGGCCAAAATGAAAACTTCATGCAGAACTCCTGTATTTTGATGAAAACTCACTGAAATCAAGCTGTAACTTCAAGTTTATGCATCTTTCTATGCTTTCAGATTGAAACTTGACTGAAAACTCACTTTGAAAAAAAGTTATGGCATTTTTGTATCACAGGTCACAAATAGTGTTTTCTCAGCGAGAGAAGGCCAAAATGAACTCTTCATGCAGAACTCCTGTATTTTGATGAAAACTCACTGAAATCAAGCTGTAACTTCAAGTTTATGCATCTTTCTATGCTTTCAGGTTGAAACTTGACTGAAAACTCACTTTGAACAAAAGTTATGGCATTTTTGTATCACAGGTCACAAATAGTGTTTTCTCAGCGAGAGAAGGCCAAAATGAACACTTCATGCAGAACTCCTGTATTTTGATGAAAACTCACTGAAATAAAGCTGTAACTTCAAGTTTATGCATCTTTCTATGCTTTCAGGTTGAAACTTGACAGAAAACTCACTTTGAACAAAAGTTATGGCTGTTCTGTTTCGCAGGTCACAAATAGCGTTTTCTCAGCGAGAGAAGGCCAAAATGAACACTTCATGCAGAACTCCTGTATTTTGATGAAAACTCACTGAAATCAAGCTGTAACTTCAAGTTTATGCATCTTTCTATGCTTTCAGGTTGAAACTTGAGAGAAAATTCACTTTGAACAAAAGTTATGGCTATTCTGTGTCGCAGGTCACAAATAGCGTTTTCTCAGCGAGAGAAGGCCAAAATGAACACTTCATGCAGAACTCCTGTATTTTGATGAAAACTCACTGAAATCAAGCTGTAACTTCAAGTTTATGCATCTTTCTATGCTTTCAGGTTGAAACTTGACTGAAAACTCACTTTGAACAAAAGTTATGGCATTTTTGTATCACAGGTCACAAATAGTGTTTTCTCAGCGAGAGAAGGCCAAAATGAACACTTCATGCAGAACTCCTGTATTTTGATGAAAACTCACTGAAATCAAGCTGTAACTTCAAGTTTATGCATCTTCTATGCTTTCAGGTTGAAACTTGACTGAAAACTCACGTTGAACAAAAGTTATGCATTTTTGTATCACAGGTCACTAATAGTGTTTTCTCAGCGAGAGAAGGCAAAAATGAACACTTCATGCAGAACTCCTGTATTTTGATGAAAACTCACTGAAATCAAGCTGTAACTTCAAGTTTATGCATCTTCTATGCTTTCAGGTTGAAACTTGACTGAAAACTCACTTTGAACAAAAGTTATGGCATTTTTGTATCACAGGTCACAAATAGTGTTTTCTCAGCGAGAGAAGGCCAAAATGAACACTTCATGCAGAACTCCTGTATTTTGATGAAAACTCACTGAAATCAAGCTGTAACTTCAAGTTTATGCATCTTTCTATGCTTTCAGGTTGAAACTTGACTGAAAACTCACTTTGAACAAAAGTTATGGCATTTTTGTATCACAGGTCACAAATAGTGTTTTCTCAGCGAGAGAAGGCCAAAGTGAACACTTCATGCAGAACTCCTATATTTTGATGAAAACTCACTGAAATCAAGCTGTAACTTCAAGTTTATGCATCTTTCTATGCTTTCAGGTTGAAACTTGACAGAAAACTCACTTTGAACAAAAGTTATGGCTTTTCTGTGTCGCAGGTCACAAATAGCGTTTTCTCAGTGAGAGAAGGCCAAAATGAACACTTCATGCAGAACTCCTGTATTTTGATGAAAACTCACTGAAATCAAGCTGTAACTTCAAGTTTATGCATCTTTCTATGCTTTCAGGTGAAACTTGACTGAAAACTCACTTTGAACAAAAGTAATGCATTTTTGTATCACAGGTCACAATAGTGTTTTCTCAGCGAGAGAAGGCCAAAATGAACACTTCATGCAGAACTCCTGTATTTTGATGAAAACTCACTGAAATCAAGCTGTAACTTCAAGTTTATGCATCTTTCTATGCTTTCAGTTGAAACTTGACTGAAAACTCACGTTGAACAAAGTTATGGCATTTTTGTATCACAGGTCACAAATAGTGTTTTCTCAGCGAGAGAAGGCCAAAATGAACTCTTCATGCAGAACTCCTGTATTTTGATGAAAACTCACTGAAATCAAGCTGTACCTTCAAGTTTATGCATCTTTCTATGCTTTCAGGTTGAAACTTGACAGAAAACTCACTTTGAACAAAAGTTATGGCTGTTCTGTTTCGCAGGTCACAAATAGCGTTTTCTCAGCGAGAGAAGGCCAAAATGAACACTTCATGCAGAACTCCTGTATTTGATGAAAACTCACTGAAATCAAGCTGTAACTTCAAGTTTATGCATCTTTCTATGCTTTCAGGTTGAAACTTGACTGAAAACTCACTTTGAACAAAAGTTATGGCTGATCTGTTTCACAGGTCACAAATAGTGTTTCTCTCGGCGAGAGAAGGCCAAAATGAACACTTCATGCAGAACTCCTGTATTTTGATGAAAACTCACTGAAATCAAGCTGTAACTTCAAGTTTATGCATCTTTCTATGCTTTCAGGTTGAAACTTGAAAGAAAACTCACTTTGAACAAAAGTTATGGCTGTTCTGTTTCGCAGGTCACAAATAGCGTTTTCTCAGCGAGAGAAGGCCAAAATGAACACTTCATGCAGAACTCCTGTATTTTGATGAAAACTCACTGAAATCAAGCTGTAACTTCAAGTTTATGCATCTTTCTATGCTTTCAGGTTGAAACTTGACAGAAAACTCACTTTGAACAAAAGTTATGGCTGTTCTGTTTCGCAAGGTCACAAATAGCGTTTTCTCAGCGAGAGAAGGCCAAAATGAACACTTCATGCAGAACTCCTGTATTTTGATGAAAACTCACTGAAATCAAGCTGTAACTTCAAGTTTATGCATCTTTCTATGCTTTCAGGTTGAAACTGTGAAGAAAATTCACTTTGAACAAAAGTTATGGCTATCTGTTCGCAGGTCACAATAGCTGTTTTCTCAGCGAGAGAAGGCCAAAATGAACACTTCAGCAAGACTCCTGTATTTTGATGAAAACTCACTGAAATCAAGCTGTAACTTCAAGTTTATGCATCTTTCTATGCTTTCAGGTTGAAACTTGACTGAAAACTCACTTTGAACAAAGTTATGGCATTTTTGTATCACAGGTCACAAATAGTGTTTTCTCAGCGAGAGAAGGCCAAAATGAACACTTCATGCAGAACTCCTGTATTTTGATGAAAACTCACTGAAATCAAGCTGTAACTTCAAGTTTATGCATCTTTCTATGCTTTCAGGTTGAAACTTGACTGAAAACTCACTTTGAACAAAAGTTATGGCATTTTTGTATCACAGGTCACTAATAGTGTTTTCTCAGCGAGAGAAGGCAAAAATGAACACTTCATGCAGAACTCCTGTATTTTGATGAAAACTCACTGAAATCAAGCTGTAACTTCAAGTTTATGCATCTTTCTATGCTTTCAGGTTGAAACTTGACTGAAAACTCACTTTGAACAAAAGTTATGGCATTTTTGTATCACAGGTCACAAATAGTGTTTTCTCAGCGAGAGAAGGCCAAAATGAACACTTCATGCAGAACTCCTGTATTTTGATGAAAACTCACTGAAATCAAGCTGTAACTTCAAGTTTATGCATCTTTCTATGCTTTCAGGTTGAAACTTGACTGAAAACTCACTTTGAACAAAAGTTATGGCATTTTTGTATCACAGGTCACAAATAGTGTTTTCTCAGCTGAGAGAAGGCCAAAGTGAACACTTCATGCAGAACTCCTATATTTTGATGAAAACTCACTGAAATCAAGCTGTAACTTCAAGTTTATGCATCTTTCTATGCTTTCAGGTTGAAACTTGACAGAAAACTCACTTTGAACAAAAGTTATGGCTTTTCTGTGTCGCAGGTCACAAATAGCGTTTTCTCAGTGAGAGAA